>NW_015557127.1:81514-90249 GCF_001515605.1 Sinocyclocheilus anshuiensis | reverse complement strand
TTTTTTTTTTTTTTTTTTTTTTTTTTTTTTTTTTTTCAAACTATTTTGGTCTCTTCCAAACCAGTCCCTGTAGAAAGAAAGGTCTTTTTAGTTTCTTTCAGAAGACATAAAAGCCCTAACTCTGTAATCTGTCACAGAACATTAAACACTGGCAACCGAGCAGTTGAATGAAATGGACGATGGACTCTGACGATGTTTGTTCTTTGCAGGAGGCCTGCGATCGGATGGCATTGTGTGAATGAACATGTCTCGGCGCGCTCAGCTCTTGATGTGCGTGAAAACAACCGTCTGGCAGCAGCTGAGCTGGTCTCTGGCACACACAGCTGCATCTGTCTGCACACAAAACCACTCAACCAAGCCGTTTCAGGGATTAGTAATGACTGATTCACCTCAGCGAGCAGAGACAGCATCAGCGCAGAGGAAGACTGTTATGCTGTTTGGATTTAATATTGTCATTATTCTGAGCTTTCTGAGAATAAATGATCCTAGAACTACACCCACCAAACTCAGGTCAGACCTGATGATAAAACTCCCATCGAATGTTCACAATCTCTTCAGCTTCCTTTCCATCTAATATTTCTAATCTCTCTGCTGAAAAAAACAATAGAATCATCACAGAACATTCTAATGGCTTCCACTGCAAACACCATTACAAACCATCAACTTTTAACCACTGAAACTATTAACAAATGGTTTTCTGTAGTGTTTTGGGACATATTCCATTAGGATTTATTGGATTTAACAAGCCACCAATAGAAGGTGATCAATTACCAGTAGAGGCCCACAGGGTCCATTACAGTTTCTACTAAAACCAATACAAGTCTCATTATAGCCAGTAAAACCATTACAGATTTTGTGATGGTGTATATATATATATTTTTTTCAGCATGGCTATCTAATATACATGTAAGGAATGTGCTAAAACATGCTAGCAACAGACTAAAACAGGCTAGCAGTGTGCTAAACATACTAGCAACATGGTAAACATGTTAGCAACATGTTAACAGGCTAGCAGTGTGCTAAGCATGCTTGCAACATGTTAAAACAAGTTAGCAATGTGATTAAACATGCTAGCAATGTTCTAAAATATGTTACAATGCTAATGTGCTAAAACATGCTAACAATGTGTTAAATCATGTTAGCAACAAGATAAAACATGTTAGCAATGTTAAGGCGTCAACAAGTTAGTTTTGTTTTTCTCGACTGCTTACACACATCTTTGCTTGTCACACAGTTTCTGAAAGCTGACACTCAAACAGCAGAAGCACACACCAAATCTGCAAAACCAGACACTAATGCTCTGCCTTTCAATTTCATAAAACACTTTTTGCAAAACACAGCACACGATTCTCTTGCAACACGCAAAAATATAACAGGGATTAATATTATGGCAAAGGTGATTGCAAATGTTTGTGATATTTTTAATGCATTTTGCATTTTGTGTGCAATTCTTGGATTTGTGTGTAAAGTTTGGAAAAAAAGAGGCAAAGTTTTGAAAATGTGTGTCAGCAGCTGAAAAAAAACCCTGTAAATGTTATTAGCATGCTAAAACATGTTAGCAGCATGTTTTTGCAACATAGACTGCAGAGATAGCTTCAAACTAAAGCTACTATTTATTCAAACTTAAAACGTCTTCACACTGAACACCTTCAAGCTTCTTCAAAGGTTCTGGTCAGGTTTTCTCAAGCCAAACCAAGTCTGTCTCTACCAGTGTAATCTGTCTGCTAAACACATGCAATCAGCATCAAACGCGTCTTTATCTGTTAGCGTGGGTTAGTGCTCATGAATGCATGGACTGTGAATCAGATGCACTGAATGAACTCGACTCTTTGTGCAGTGAATCAATGAGACTCTGTGCACGGATGAACTGAACGCCATGATCTCTGTGCGTTTATCTAATCAAGACTGCTTGAGACAACACTTCCAATTTCTCAAAGTTAGACTTCTGGATATCGTTGACCTTTGTGCTTCATCTTGATCCTGTTTCATTGATGTATCTATTGTTCAGTGCTGTGTCACGATCCGTAAAGTGAAGCTCATTTCCAACTTGTAATTATGCGGTTTTATTTTACATGAAAACATTTTGTTAAAAGACTTTACGTGCTTCAGAAAACACAGACAGACAAAATAAGTCACAATGTAGTATGGCATTTCCCCAAAAACAAAGTTGAAAATGAACATCATAAATTAGGAGTATTCAATCAATCAAGCACACAAAAATAAACAAATGAAATAGCAGCACAAACAGCTACATTTCAAACAGTGGGATTCAACATCGACACAACATAACAACAACAACCTGCGGTGACGTTACAGTTCTCAAGATATCACAGTGCGAAAACAAAGTTACTACATTGACTTGAAAACGTCACAGATTCAAGTAAGAACAATCTCATTACTGCAGTGAAGAGTCAAACCTGAACGAGCGTCAGTTAAACGCGTTAAAGAGTCGCTAACTAGCTTTGGCATGAGCAGGAATTGCACTTCAATGCAAAAGCGCTCGAAACGTCACAGAACGACTGTGAATCCCGTCAGTTCACACATTAGCAGAGCACCGACAGCTTTCAGTGTAAACGTGTGAGGGGTTTACGACATTAGCATTAGCATTAGCACTAGCATGTGAGCCAGATGTGATGGATCTGCTGCATTCATGCTCAGTGCTTCAGACTCATTTAATAACACCAAACAGTGTTAAAGCAGGCACAAATGTGTCTTTCCGTCCGAACACTGTAGGAATATTTCCTGTTAAAGATGCAGTCGACCGTTCGCGAAGAGCTTGACTGACAGGCGATCTGACCGAACATAATGCCGAATCCGCCATCTTGCCCGACAAACAAATCAGACAGTACAGTGGATTAACTTCGGTGGACTTAAACTTGAAAAATGTTGTGCATTGATGTTTTTCTGCGGTTGAAATACAATACGTTCTGATGTTCATTCATGTTTATTTCGTGCTTTAAGTAAACATGAAAAGACGATCGGTTCACGTGCCGCTTGAACTGAGATGTTACAGCGATCGTATTTTTTACTGCGTGAGAACATGAGTGTAGTGTGAGAGCGGCATGGCTTGTCGGACATAGCAACAGTAACTAACCTGGGTTTTTGCAAAGGGTCAGTTATACTTAATATATTTTAACGCAAGCACTGAGTTGGTCTAAGGAGCACCGCGTGATCATAATGCAATCAAATAAAGAGATGTTAAGAGTAGGTTTGCATTCATTCGTTCTAGTGCTCAAATCTCAGACTCGCTCCACGTGTCGCTGTTTTCATTAATAACGACAGATAAAATAAACATGTTTCCGTCGTCATGTCAGTGAATGTGTGGCCTGTTCAGTCTGATCTGGTGTGCTTTTTTTTCACTAAACATGAAAGACAGCATTAGTTAACGCTACAGTATAGTTTCACAATCGTACGGATCAACCGCTGTCTTGAGGATTCCAAAATTATTATTTATTCAGTTGCTAAACGAAACATTGACAGCCAATCAGAATCCATCCTGCTTTATAGGGTGCGAGCATTTAAAGCGGCAGACGACAAAACTGCAGAGTGCTTATAATTAACAGAATGCTATTGTACGTAGGTGTGAACGCCTATAGAGTTCATTCACACATTCATCCACAGGAGAAAACAAAATACGAAAAATAGCTGGGATGGCGTTTCTTCTCTGATGACGTCAGTCTGAGATGGTGATCAAATCAAAGCACAGCCTCGGTTTTGAAACTCAACTAATACTGGAGTCAAGCTCAAGTCTCTTTAACAGGGTTTCCTGCAGGTTCCAATCATAATTTAAGACTTTTAAAGGTTTTTATTTAAGACTTCTGAAATGCTTCAAAGTTTGAAATTCCAATTATTTAAAAAAAATAAATACAAATAAAAAAAAGCTTAAGGCTCGAATAGCTCTGCTCCAAACCTTTTACTTTTACTGAAAAAAAAGCTTTGTTTACCAGTGCAAATGTCTAAAGATGCTAAATGAATATATGAAGTCTTGTTTTCTGAGAAACTGAACAAAATGAAGAACAAATGGGCTCAGAAAACTTTATTCAAAGGGAAAGCAAGTTTTCATTCCCGATTGACAGATATGTGTTCATTTTAATTATAAACTCCTTTCATTTTGTTCAGGTCTTGTCCACACTAGCATGTTTTTTTGTTTGAAAATGCATCTTTTTCTCTCTGCTTTGGCCTTCAGATCACACCGAGACAGCTTTTTGAAAACGCTCTCCAAAGTGGATATATCTGAAAACAGTTTTCGCTTTGCAGTGTGGACTTTTGAAAACGATGACGCATGTTTAGTCATGTGACACATATCGATATATATCTATGTTTATACCGGTATTGTTACGTGCTATTCACTTTCACGCTGTTGCTACAGATGTGCTACTTTGTACACTCTTCATATCACAGTCCTGCAACGAAATGTACATGAGGGCAGTTGTGTTTTAGATCAGACGTACAATCGTGAGTGAGTGCGACCTGGACGCGTCAGTGAATGATGAGATATTTTCCTAAATAAAATGATCCTGTCAGAAGAATTGCGTGAAAACGTATCATTGTTCTGTCTGTATCGTCTCGGTGAGCTCTTATGAGGATTTACACATGCGCAGTAAAGCGAATGTAACGTTTTCTGGCATTTCCATGGGGATGAGAAACTTTTGGAAAACGCTTGAAAACACTAGTGTTTTAAAATGAAATTGGCGTTTTCAAATGTGTCCGGATTAATGTAGACATGGCCTCAGCTTCTCAGAAAACAAGCTTTCATATGAGCATTTTGTATCTCATGTATCTCGATTTAAGACGTTTAGATATTTGTACTGGAAAACAAGACAAAAACAATGAGGAAGAGATTTGTTTTTTTCTAGTGCATGCAACATTTAATGCCAAGCTTTTATGGATTTAAGACTTTCTGATTTAAGACCCTTTAAGGCCTTACATTTGTGAAACAGTCAATTGAGATTTTTTAAGACCCGCAGATATAACTCTGTCGCTGGAGATACTCCTGGACAATGTGGATAGTCAGTCCATCTTCAGAGCGTGGACATCACGGTAAACTGAACTGAATTCAGCATTCAAACCGGAATGAATGAGTGTGAACACAGCCAATCTATCGACTAGAGCCGGATTCTCAAGCCTGAAACAAACATTTAAGACAAAGGCTGGAAGAAGATGCAGTGGATTACATTGTTTCTGAAGGGAATGCTCCGCCGATCTACCTAAATGCGTCTATGTTCACGCGAATCATTCGTGATCCAGCTTCACCTCCAGAAGACGTGAGTATAAGGTTCTTTTATGAATCTTTACAAATCGTCTTTCCTAATAATGTGCTAATTAGCAAGTTCCGCAGCTAAAGTAAACAGTCTCATGAGAACGGCTCGTCAACCCACGGAAGAGAGGGGCGGGGTCTGCAGAGCTCATTAGCATTTAAAGAGACATGCACCAAAACGGCTCGCTGAGAACAGAGCTGTTTTTGACAGGGTAAAGAAGGTGTTGTTTGTTTTACACTAACATTGAGAAATTTTAACCCAAGTATGTTACAGACTTTTCATTAAGACCCTACAGAGGTAAAAAGGTGTTTTTTACACTACCATTGAGACATTTTAACCAAACTATGTTACAGACTTTTCATTAAGACCCTACAGAATCATATCAACTTGTGGAAAATGGGCATCCGATGACCCCTTTAAAAAACGTTTAGAAAGTCAAACCCAAACATCGATGACTTACAGAAAAAAAGCTTTAGAACAAGACGTGTGGGCTAAATCAGTCACAGCCGATTAACAAGAAGAATTTCCCAAAACGATTGTTGAGAGTGTAGCTCTCCCTCTGGATCGCCGTCGGAAGTCTTTGGATAATTAGCGTTATCCGAAGCAGTAGTACTCGTCGGTTTCCACGCGAGGCCGCAGCGGAGGCTTGCTGAGCGTCTCCTGGTCCGCGGGGGGTCTGAGGCCATCTGAGATGCTAGCGGGCGAGCAGCGGTCGGGCTCCTCGTCCCCGAGCGTGTCCAGATAACTGCCCAGCGAGATCCCGTCCAGCCCGTCGCTGCAGGAGCCGCGCTCAGACTCCGCGCCGTCTGATAGGCTGCACAAGCTGTCCGTCACGCTGCCCTCGCAGCTGGCCCCGCCCCCGCGCTCCTCCATCACCCAGCGGATCGACTCAATGCCCTCGTTGATGGACAGCAGCTGATGCATCAGTGTCACGTCGATGGCACGCAGATGAGCCTGCGACCGAGAAACACGTCAGAAACACTACAACAGCTCTATCCACACAACTTATGACCTAAAATAGCTAAATATTATTAGAATCTAAAACAGCTGTGTTCTATGTGAATATCTGTTAAAATGTAATTTATTTCTGTGATGCGCAGCTGTATTTTCAGCATCATTACTCCAGTCTTCAGTGTCACATGATCTTCAGAAATCAGTATAATATGCTGATCTGCTGCTCAAGAAACATTTCTGATTATTATTAATGTTGAAAACAGTTGTGCTGCACAATATTTTTGTGGAAACTGTGATGCATTTTATTTTTCAGGATTCACAGATGAATAGAAAGTTCAAAAGAACAGCATTTATTTGAAACAGAAATCTTTAGTCACACTATAAATGTCTTTTCTGCCACTTTTGATCAATTTAATGTATTAATGAATAAAAGTATTATTTATTTAAATATATGTTAAGGTAGAGTAGCTTCAATTAGGGGTCTGCGATACTGACAACAAATTACATCTCAATATTTTCTGGGATTTTATGGATAACGGTAATTAGATGATATTTTGCTGAGTGTGTTATTGTGCAGATATGTTAAGTGGACAGCTGACTCCTAAAGTTTTTGATATTCTTCATATTCTAAACGCATTTTAATAGACTGAATCATGCAGTGAAAGAACACACTCTAAATCGTGCGTGCACTCTGTTTTGTTTGCTTTTTGTGATATACTCATTAATGTCAAATCGCACATTGTTAAAACAAAATTACGATATTACCGCAGACGATAAATCGCACACTATATTAATATGTTCATTCACTTCCAACTTTAAGTACATTAATGCAATCACAGGCTCTCTTTTGGTTTAAACTGGCGAAACGAAACTATTTTCTGTGGTTTATAACCGCAAGTGCTGTTGATTCAGCTGAACTTGATCTGAACCTTGAACACTTCTGTAAAATTAAAAGCATTTAAGTCAACAGTGTAATTGTACAGCCGCTGAAGTACTAGTAAACACACACACACACACACACACTAATGGAAACACAATCCCTCGTCGGTCTAATGAACCCAAACGCCCCACAGAGACTCATTCCTCAGTAATAATCTCATTATCTGAGACGTCTCGTCTGCTCGAGACAATAGAGGACTAGATGAACATGATGAGTGATGAAACACTGGAGACTCAAAGGAGTCGAACTAATACGACACACTGAATCATTTATGGTGATTCAACCCTAGATCCTCTCGGATGAACCGGCTTTGTTTCGTTTCGCAGCACAATACAGGCAAAACATCTCAGCAAGGCAAATAAAGCCAATACAAAGAGGCAGATTTGCATAAGATTCGCGACTGAAACACGAACCCTCAGACAGACCATAATACTGCCACTGTTCCCCACGGCAACACACACGCTGTCATTGTGTGTTACAGGAACAGTCCAGCGATTCATTAACTCTGCTGTTACAGCAAATTAACAAAATAAATCATGTGGATTGGACTGGAATTAACAGGAGGAAACGATGATGGGATGATCATTTTCAGTGAACTTAAAACGTTTACAGCCTTGAAAGGCAACAACCGGTCTGAGAGAGAGAGAGAGTGTGTGTGTCCATTTATGGCCTGTGAATTTGCGAGTGTGTGTGTGAGAGAGAGAGTGTGTGCGTGCGTGCGTGTGTGTGTGTGTGTGTGTTCTGTCTCTTTAAATGTGCAGTCAGGCCTGCAGAGGTCAACGACCTCGACACTAAATAACCAACACACAAAACACATCTAAACTAAAACCACTGAAAACAGCTTCTGTTCAGTGAAATCAAGCAGAAACAACATAAAACATGAGTGTCAGATGAAAAAGTTCAACTTTAATGAAGATTAGAAATATTGCCTTGGCAACTATCTGAATAAGTTGAAGTACTAAAATTACTAGTGCGACGTGATTAATCACATCCAAAATAAATGTTTTTCTGTACATAGTATGTGCGTGTACTGTGTATATTTATTATGTATATAAATACACACACATGCATGTATATATGTAAGAAAATGATCCAGAAAGAAACACGATGCATTAAGAGCCTTCATTTAATTTGTCTTCCGGGAAACATGCAAGTAACTTCTGTTGCTTCCGAAGGGCAGAACTAAATGGAAAAAAATGATATTTAATTTATTTGGACATCTTCATCCTGTTCAAAAGTGCTCACCTGCTGGCCACAGAACAGCTGCAGCCTTCAGAAGCTGTGAAGGAACTGATCTGGAGTCAGTGTTTGTGAGATCTGACCATCTGTCAGCCGTTAATCACACTAACCGAGCCGTTAACCCGCTCCAAACCAGTCCTCGGACCATCAGCACTCCAGCAAACAAGAACTAGACTAGACCCGAGAAACACGAGCAGAACACGTGACCAAAACACCTCAGCCTCATTCAGAACTCTCACAGAACACACACACACACACACACACACTCACACTCACACTCACACACACTCACTCACACACACACACTCACACTCACACTCACACACTCACTCACACACACACAC
>NW_015557127.1:77512-78982 GCF_001515605.1 Sinocyclocheilus anshuiensis | reverse complement strand
TAAGCGACTCTTTGGACCGCGCCACTCACCATCTGTTGTCGCAGGAAGCTGATGTTGTTGTGGAGCGTCTGTAGATCATCGGTTCGCTCGCGGGTTTCCGAGCCTCTGAACGGTTCGCCCGCGAATGAACGAATCAAACTCCCCGGAACTTTGCGGCCCAGTTTGTTCTCCACGTCTCTGAAGTCCGGCAGATCCTCCATCATCATCCGCATCAATAATCCAGAGCCTACCGGAGCATGACGTCAGACCCTCGGGGACGAGGACCCGGATCTTCTGAGGCTCGGAATCGCGGGATTACTCCGGTAACGCGCGCGGATCCGTTCCTCGGTGCGCCTCGGATCTGACGTACGGGGCGCGCGCACGCACAGGTGACACCCCGCCCTCGTGCTCGTCATCATCAGGCGGCGCATGCGCAGCACGCTCTTCCCGCGTTATTCAGACACGCTCCTCAACATGCTGCAAAAACCAGTGGACGCTCTCTGCTCTCTGTACTGTGGGTTAGTGTGGTTGTGTTGTAAAGACATCTCTCAGCACAGAAGAGCATGATCACCTGGTGAACAGCAACCTGCGCCATCTAGCGAGGAAACCAGGAACATCTGCTTCATTATCGTCTTATTATGAGAATCAGTCTGTGAAGTATTCTCAGAGAACACGTTTAATATCAGGCCAGTCGTGTTTTGTAATAGTCGCTCTGTTAAAAGTGAACATTATGAAGTGGATGCTGCACACTGGTGCTGGTTGAGGAGAGACCCCCCCCCCACATGACTGTACAGCGCTTTGGGTGAACAACAATACACAATAAAGCGCTTTATAAATGCTTCATTCATTAATTCATTCAAGTGTGAACAGCAGCGCCATCTAGCGGTGAAAGAGGAACGACATGGGAAACAGTTTGTTGGTTTATTTCAATATTTTCACCATTAGACTTTATATTATTCATAATTAAACTTTTAAATAAAGTCCAAATATATATTTTTTAAAACAGCTGTAATGAGATACTGATGGTCAAACTCTATTTCTATTTCAGTGTTATTAGGGGACAATATACTGTATGTGATAGTCAAAAAAGCACCTGTTTGTACCCGTCACTCAGAAAGGTGCATGATAATATTACAGGTCGTTATGCTGTATAAGTGTTTATGATAATATTACAGGTTGTTATGCTGTATAAGTGTTTATGATAATATTACAGGTTGTTATGCTGTATAAGTGTTTATACGACAGACTGTGTTCTGTCGTGGTCGTCATAGCGCTGATACTGGTCTCCTAGCAACGGCTGCCGTCCCTCAGTCCTGTACGCGCGCGAACGAACCGCACACGTGCTGGCGGCGAAGATAATCGCCACGACGATGAGTGCAGTAACCACGGCAACGGTGACGATCTGCGTCGGTGTGAGTGGACGAGCTGCGAGAGAGAGAGAGAAAGAGAGTGAGAGAGAGAGAGAGAGAGAGAGAGAGAGAGAGAGAGAGA
>NW_015557127.1:75301-76556 GCF_001515605.1 Sinocyclocheilus anshuiensis | reverse complement strand
CCGCGTTATTCAGACACGCTCCTCAACATGCTGTAAAAACCAGTGGACGCTCTCTGCTCTCTGTACTGTGGGTTAGTGTGGTTGTGTTGTAAAGACATCTCTCAGCACAGAAGAGCATGATCACCTGGTGAACAGCAACCTGCGCCATCTAGCGAGGAAACCAGGAACATCTGCTTCATTATCGTCTTATTATGAGAATCAGTCTGTGAAGTATTCTCAGAGAACACGTTTAATATCAGGCCAGTCGTGTTTTGTAATAGTCGCTCTGTTAAAAGTGAACATTATGAAGTGGATGCTGCACACTGGTGCTGGTTGAGGAGAGACCCCCCCCCCACATGACTGTACAGCGCTTTGGGTGAACAACAATACACAATAAAGCGCTTTATAAATGCTTCATTCATTAATTCATTCAAGTGTGAACAGCAGCGCCATCTAGCGGTGAAAGAGGAACGACATGGGAAACAGTTTGTTGGTTTATTTCAATATTTTCACCATTAGACTTTATATTATTCATAATTAAACTTTTAAATAAAGTCCAAATATATATTTTTTAAAACAGCTGTAATGAGATACTGATGGTCAAACTCTATTTCTATTTCAGTGTTATTAGGGTACTGTATACTGTATGTGATAGTCAAAAAAGCACCTGTTTGTACCCGTCACTCAGAAAGGTGCATGATCAGGTCGTTAGGGCGATTGCAGCGGGGCATTTAGAGGCAGCAAGGGAATGAGTGAAGGTGTTTGAGATGCAAGTCAGGTCCGTGAAAGACTCGCAGGAGTAAATCTCTGTTAATAAAGTTCTGAGAGAAAACCTCAGAAACCCAGGACCAGTGCTCATGCTTGAGAGAGAGAGAGAGAGAGAGAGAGAGAAAGAGAAAGAGAGTGAGAGAGAGAGAGAGAGAGAGAGAGAGAGAGAGAGAGAGAGTGAGTCACATCAGCAGCTCCAAAACTACAAAACATAGCCAGTGTTAACTGGTCGTATTATTATTTTAAAGGGGTCATCAGATGCGAAATGCACTTGTACATGTTTGAATAAATGCGTTTTGGCAGTGTTTGTACACACCCACCCTAAAATGATAAAAATCCACCCAGTTTTTTTGTTTGTTTTTTTTAACCCTATACATAATATCCCCTTTCTCAGATCAAGCCGATCTCAGCTTCTTGTCTGTGTGACGTCACTCAGACCCAGGCCCCTCCCACGATTGTTGATTGACACTAGCGTTTTACCTTAGCTCCGCCCTGAGTGAGCTGAGAA
>NW_015557127.1:74834-75052 GCF_001515605.1 Sinocyclocheilus anshuiensis | reverse complement strand
TGGCTCCTAAGCGATTGAGGTGTTTTGTTGTTGGATGTAATAATGCACATAGCAGTCCTCATTTAGCAGTCTCAGTGTTTTGTTTTTTTTTAATCTCGTTAAATCATTTCCCCAAAAAGAGAGGGGCGGAGTGAGCAGAGCTCATTAGCATTTAAAGGGACGTGCACCGAAAAGGCTTGCTGTGAACAGAGCTGTTTTTGACAGGGTAAAAAAGGTGT
>NW_015557127.1:73474-74635 GCF_001515605.1 Sinocyclocheilus anshuiensis | reverse complement strand
TTTAACCAAAGTATGTTATAGACTTTTCATTAAGACCCTAAAGAATCATATCAACTTGTGGAAAATGGGCATCCGCTGACCCCTTTAAGTAATATTAATAATATTATATAATATATAATGATATTATATATATATATATATATATATATATATATAATAAGCAGAAGAAGAATGCCGCCGACCGGGCCACTCGGCTTCATAGGAGTATCCCAGGTTTTCGGCCGCCGTCACGAACATCTCTGCATTGGTCACCGGTGGCCAGAAGGGCACCATGTTGAACTCTCGGTTGTGTCCAATGGGCGTGTTTTCCAGCGGGTAGATGGAAGCATCTGGAGAGACACAACAGAATAGAATAGAATAGATTAGAATATATTAGAATAGAATAGAATATACTTTATGTACAAACACATTAAACACACTGAGCGGAGGGAGGCAGGTTTACCAGGAGCGTGTCTGCGCAGCCACTCGTCAAACACGGCGTCGGTGAAGGTGTGCAGCAGCACGAATATGGGGTCGTTGGGCGACAGGTGCGTCTGTCCGCCCGTCCCATTCAGGAACAGGTGCGCCAGGTTGTGCAGGCTGCGGACCGCGGGGTCGTAGTTCCCCTGAGGAGCGCTGTAACCTGACAAGACAACAGCACACGCGGTCAGACCACAGAAAACACGTGAATTGTAACACGTCAACAACATGTAAAATGCGTGTATTTAAAGGTGCACTAAGCGAATGTTGCCAAACGATGTTGATATTTGAAAGCACCAAACAAACACGCCCGTACCCCGACAGGACTTCGCCCCTATTTGGATATCTACGCCCCACGCGTACGTACACAACCCCGGTGTCATGAACTGCTCGAGGACACGAAGGCTGAGGATCCAGATGCAGTATTTTATTAAAGGTGTAATCCAGAGTCTAGAAACAGGCAAAGGTCAAAACACAGGCAATCTGTCCAAACAAAGGCAACAGGGCAAAATCACAGGCAAAAGGGTAATCCAGAAACGAGCAGTGTAACAAGACCAGGAACCAAGACACGGAAGGCATCAGGAAACAAGGCTAGAACTGCAGTAATGACACATACTAGTGATGTTCAGTTCTTGAACGAATCGTTCTTTTGAGCCGGTTCTCAGGAAGTCACCGGTTGAGCCGGTTCACAAATTGAACTGA
>NW_015557127.1:65127-73234 GCF_001515605.1 Sinocyclocheilus anshuiensis | reverse complement strand
AATCGCACATCGTTAAAACAACAATTACGATATTATCGCAGACGATATATATCGCACACCCCTAGTAGAACATATCCGCATTTGTGCATCAGTGTCTGTAATGTGTGCTGTAGGTGTGGAACGTAGGAATCTTATCCAAGTTGTAGGCTAGCCAATATTGGTCAGTCAGCAGCTCTACATTCTAGTGATGTTAGGTTCTTGAACGAATCGTTATTTTGAGCCGGTTCTCAGGAAGTAACCGGTCGAGCCGGTTCACAAATCGAACTGAATTGAACTTTAGTTCCGGGTTGATGACGCGGGTCGCACAGCCGAAGTAGCACGTCCAACTCAACAAGAACCAAACGAGCCGTGGCGAAGTTTGCCGAGGATTTTATTAATTATTAAACAAATTTACATTTTATTAAAACATGAAAAAACTTTTCTGTCGAGTGATGTAAATACATTTTACTATAGTTTATTGTGAATGCATATTATATTTAAAGTTGCTTAAGCGAAATCAAGGAGTTTATAAGACTGGTTTATTCATTCTTTATACTGTAGAACATATCCGTGTTTGTGCATCAATAAAACATGAAAAAACTTTTCTGTCGAGTGATGTAAATAAATTTTACTATAGTTTATTGTGAATGCATATTATATTTAAAGTTGCTTAAGCGAAATCAAGGAGTTTATTCATTCTTTATACTGTAGACATGTAGAACATAGGGGTGTGCGATATTGACAAAAAATTATATCAACCGATGAATCGGCTTTTTGAACCGGTTCAATGAGCCGATCTGTCCGAAAAGAACCGGTTCGCGGAAATGAATCGGACTTTTCATCACTAACACATACAAGACTTTGCAATGAATGACAAACTGAACCAGACTTTCATAGGGTGAGCAGACAGGGTAAATGAGAAACAGGTGCAAACAATGAGTGCTGATGAGTCCGGGCAAAGGATTATGGGAAATGAAGTCCTTGATGGAGTGGTAGAAGCCTAGGATGGAGTGCCCTCTAGTGGACAACTAGGGCATTCCAGCCGGTCATTGTAACACCCGGCAATTATGCTGGCGGAAGTCTTTAATAGGTGAAAGCGATGTGTGTTACTTTGGTAATTCAGGTCTAATGTGTTTGTTAGTACTGTGTGTTTTAACACTTGAATGGTTTAGCTCCATTTCACGTGGAGGATGACGTTGCTTCGATATTTACGTGGGTCCTACCTCATGCCTGATCGTGACCCTGCTTTTTAATGTTTTGTTCCTCTGTTATTTTCCTCTTATTTTATCTGGCATCTCTCTCTATCTATAGTCGATCTGCTAATAAAACCGCCAGCAGGTGGCAGCAAATCACTGTTAATAAGTGAGTCATTGTGATTGAACCGAATCATTTAAATGGTTGATTCGTTCAAGAACGGAACACCGTCATGTTGCTCAGAGACACGAAACAGCGCTGTGGCTGTATTCGGGATGATTTTTGTTGGCGAAATAGAGCAAAAACAAGCAATATGCTCTTATTTTATCTGGCATCTCTCTCTATCTATAGTCGATCTGCTAATATTTACATTTAGTCATTTAACAGACACTTTTATCCAAAGCGACTTACAAATGAGAACAATGGCAGCAATCAAAATCAACAAAAGAGCAATGAAATGCAAGTGCTATGACAAGTCTCAGTTAGCCTAACGAAATAAATAATAAACTAAATAATAATAATAATAATAATAATAAAATATAAAATAATAATAAACAATTGTCACCTAACCATTAATATCAGGTGTAAGCAGTGCTTGCAATTTGCTTGCAGTTTTTTTTATATATAACTAAAATAAATGAATTAATCTGACCTTACAAAAATGGAAAAAAAATAAAAATATAAATATAATGAAAAATATAACTGAAGAAAAACTAGAAATGCCTCTGCAATTGTAAAATGGCCGTAATATTTTTCAAATTCATAAACAGAATGCCAAACAATTAAAATATGCTCATTTACTGTATCTTCACAATGAAATGTCCTTTCTCTTGCTCGGAGCTGTCCAATGATTACATGTACGCTATATCATCTGTGTTTACTGATGAGACAGATCTTCCAGCTCATGCCTTTAGTTCGGCATGCTCAGCACTTCACTTTAGCACATGCTCAGACTGAACTCACAGACCTGAGCCACGGAGCCATGCAGACGGATGCAAGCATGCCACAGACCACTACACTCAATCACTCCACTGCTTTACTAATACTTTTTTAATAATTGCAATTTAATAACTGCAAGTGTTTTTTTTCGGACTCAGTCCAACACTGTGGTCAAAAGCGTTTTTCAAATATTGCTTAGTGCACCTTTAACGCCTATTATATGCGTATTTCACGCGTTAAACACGTGTTGTTTGTGCATATTTAATAGGGCTGCGATGATAAATCGATCTTCCGAATGCATCATGATTCTCTCTGGAATGGATTCTGAGCTTAGATTTTAACAGCAGATGGCGCTCTACTCTAGTTTGTATCCACACACTAAAATGCTGATGAAGAGGAGCGGTGAAGAGTGCTTGTGCATTCGGCTGAGTAATTTCACCTCGGCTCAGAATGCTTTTATGATGCAAGATTAAAGTAAACACAGCCCACTGTGAACACCCTTGTAATTCACTTCAACCTTTTCAAATTTTATGAATGATTATTTTAGGTTCAAGTGTGTGTAAGGATCTGGAAACAAGCAGAGTACGGCTGTTTCCTACAATCACGAAGAGCATTGAGTCGGGAGAAGACACTGGTGTTTTGCTGTTCGCCGCTTCTTCACCGCTTCTTTTTTTTTGTCTGTTACTAAATTGAAGGCTGTCTACCTATTTACTGCTACCCCCTTCAACATCGGCTGATTGTGTCATTCGCAGTTTGTCAGTGAGTAAATACCTGGATTTCTCTGTCGTCTGCTGCTTCTATGAGGTTTACTCCCTGGGCAGCCTTTCAGTCGTCCCGGTGTGGTGACTCTTGTACCTCATTGCCATGTCATGAACAATTTTTTTCGTTGTGCTCGACAGTTTTGACAGTCTCTGTTTGGCTAATGGCTAGCTCCAGCCGAACTCATTTGGCGACATGAGGCTTAAGTATTCCATCCCGCAGCTGCTGAATCTTAACAACCACACCGTGGCTCCAACGTACATTGCAGCCATTAAAGGATTTACATCCATCGAAGTTCCCGTCAAAAGTTTGTTTACCATCAGCCTGGCTGCTCTTCCTCGGGGATCCCATCTATCTGGACCGATGTGACACGTTTGTCATGCTATCAGAGCAACATCGGTCTCGGTGTTAGTAAGATGGCAATCACCGTGAGATTTCACAATGCTAAGCTGGACCGCACGGGAAAAAACGTGAGATCGCTTTACACCGAGCAGGACATAAAACGTGGAGTGGATTTCAGTGTACTACAGCCTCTACAAAGATTCATTACTTCGCCAATGCTCAAAATGGAACGGTTTAATGCACAATCACTCACAAATAAGTCATCCTTTATACAAGACCATATCATGGAAAAGGGTTTGGACTTTATGTGCATAACAGAAACATGACATCAGCCAGAGGTCTACTCAACATTAAATGAAGTCTGCCCCCCCGGTTACAGCTATCTGGAGAAAGCCCGCACTACTGGTCGTGGTGGTGGCTTAGCTGTAATATATCGACAGCAAGCAGAGCTATGCCCCCTCCCTTTGCCAACACTGCCCTCGTTTGAATGTCTTGCATTTAAATGTAAACCTCCTTTCCCTATGACAATACTTCTCATTTACCGGACCCCTAAACCAAACTCAGTGTTCATCTCAGAGATTCATGACCTTCTTACAACACTTTGCTCTACCACTGGTAATATTTTAATACTTGGAGATTTTAATATCCCTGGCAAAAGCTTACAGAAATTGCAGTGCATTCAGAACAGCACTGCTAGGATCCTGATGATGGTACGCAAATACGATCACATCACCCCCATTCTCAAATCACTACACTGGCTTTCTGTTTCATTCAGGATTGTTTATAAGGTCTCCCTCCTTACCCATTAGTGCATCCATGGCGACGCCCCATCATATCTCAAGGAACTCCTTACTCCACATACTTCTAAACGTACACTCCGTTCTGCATCAACATATCTATTAAACCCCTCCCAGGACTAAGCTTCGCACTATGGGAGATCGGGCTTTCTGCTCCGCTGCTCCGGGTTTGTGGAATGCTCTCCCTGACCATCTACGGACTCCACAGACTGTCGATGCTTTTAAACGTGGCCTCAAAACCTACCTTTTTAGCAAAGCCTTTGAATGATTCTTAATATTTTTTCTTGTTTTTAATCTGTAGCACTTTGGGATTCTGTGTGAATATAAAGTGCGTTATAAATAAAATGTATTATTATTATTATTATTATTGTTGTTGTTGTTGTTTCTAAAGCATGCAGCGCCATCTGCTGTTCAAAACTAAGCTCAGAATCGACTCGAGAAAGAATCGCGAGGCATTCGGAAAATCTCAGAATCGATGCTGAATCATTTCTCGATTCGCGATGCATTGACTTTCCTAGCCCTAATATTTAACGCACTGATTTTTAGCGCATAAACAACACATATTTAACGCGTGAAATGCGCGTATAATACACGTTAAATACGTGTTATGTTAAAATTCATGTGTTTTTGAACCATATGGCCTTCCATAGCGTGACTGCAGCTGAAAGCGTGCCTCACCCTCGATGGAGTTCCTGAAGCTGTCGGAGGAGGTGGAGTAGAAGGGCGGAGAGTCGAAGGCGGTCAGCTCCAAACACGCCACCACGTCCTGAGGCTCGGGCAGCCGCTGCACCATGGGACGGGCCACGTTACCGGCGGGGTTTCTGCGGATGGGACTGCTCTCCGAACCTCACAAACACACCGATCACACGTTACAAGACTGACTGATCACTGTACAGTAGAGCTGCACGATTCATCGATTCAAACACCAATCTCTAAATGACAACGATTCGCCCATGTCTATTAAACATTTGAAAAATCATCGGATATAGTTCGGTTTGGATATAAACATTGATGTCTATGGTAGCGATCAAAATAGAGCAATTTTTAAAAAAAAGTAACTGGCGCATCAAATAATGTGCGTGTCGATTGCATTGTTTTGCCACTAGGTGGCGACAGGTGACTGTTCAAAAATGCGTTGTCATTGAATCATTAATTCAAGAGATTTGTTCACAAATGCTGATTCATCCAGTAATGAAACAAGTATTTATGAGTGAGTCATTGAATCATTCAAACCACTTTTTCATAATTTTAATACTAAAAATTGGTGTATTAAATATATTATAATTTAAATACATATATCATACTGTATATTAAAATGTTTAATAATTCATTCTAATTAATTAAACATTTTTAAATAGACTGCAGCAATTAAAATATTTTGTCACACATTGTTTTGTTTAGTTCAGAATCGTGGGAGAATTGTGATCTCTATTTGAGACAAAAAAATATATATTTGATTCTCAATTTATCCCGAATCGTGCAGCTTTACTGTACATTCAGACACATACTGATCTATCATCAACATTCACTAAACATACTGAGGTTACAACAGGTTATATATGTAATCTAATGTATGTTCCTGGACTTATTGTGCAGGTTCATCAGTGCATGTTATTGTAAAGACAAAAAACTGTTTGCATTTGTAATATTTCTAGTATGTTTATTTTCAAGGCAAGACACTGCTGGTGAATACAGTGCAAATTTAACTAATAGATACTTTTACCAGTTGATTAACTACAGCACACTGAGACAATTGTTTTGTATTTTCGAAATTTTATGTTTAAATGAGGCATTGTCTAATTAAAATATACTAATTTGCGTATATTTTCATAACATAAATTGGATAAATTTATTGGATAAAGCCAGATTAAATTTAATTAGAGTTAAAGGTTTTTCTAGAGGGGAATCTGGATTTCTATTTGTATCACTCCGTAAATCAGGAAATACTGTCAACGGACAGAAAACAAACACATTTTCACCATGTTTTTAGGAGTGAAATGTTGTATAAATCAGTGAAATATGAGCAAACCTTCAGAACATAGAGAGAGGAATAAAACTGTAAAGTCGTGTTTGTAAGAGAAAAAAAAAACTCTTTAAAGATTAAAATCTACAGATGCAAAAAGATAAAGTGCAATTAAATAAACACTTATTTGTGTTTTATTTACACTAGTCTGAAAAAAGACATGTTATGGAAGCAAAAGAGTCGCACTGCATGGAAACACACTGGTTTAAAAATGAAAAAAAGGAGGATCTTGCGCTTGGTTCCATTCACATGTAACATGATTTCAAGTCAATAATAGAATTCAGCAAAGAGCAAAAAATCTCAATTCGTGACATTTGTTTGCTATGTATCCAAATACAAGGATTGCATGCAAAAAAGTTTTCAGTGCATATTAAATATTAACATGCACTAAGCACTTTTTGCACTTTATAAGAATAAAAGAAGACTGCTATAGTATCTCGGCATGTAATCCTTGTATTTGGATACATAGCAAACACATTTGAAATTTTTTGCCTGCCTCGTCTTGCCTGTAAATTGTTTAGATGTTTTTACTGGAAAACAAGAGTCCTACAGTAGCAGCTGTAATGTAAGGTGGCTGTATTACTATTGCAGATGGTCCCCAGCGTGTCGTACTCGTCCACGCTCTCACAGATGACCCTCCAGCGTGAGAAGACGGAGTTGGAGCTGATGGAGCTGCTGTCGAAGGAGCTGCGGGCGCCCATCAGATCGTCTGTGCAGATGTCGCACTCGCTGCCGCCGATGACGAAGTCCCAGTACGGCAGAGCGAAGCTCGGATCTCCTAACATGTCCTGAGAGAGACACGTCACAGCAACTAGAGATTTACAGCTGAGAAATCCTGATGCAGAAACATCACGCCATCTCATTCAGCCTGAGAAAATACATGTGTATCTTTGATAATGAAGGCAATCAAAGATAAAAAAAAAAAAGTGTGAAAAACCATACTGTCCACCCTGTTGAAGAATCCAGAATATGATGGTTAGGTATATCCAAAATGTGGATTTGTAGAAATGTAGCATTGCATCAGTGTCTCAGCAATGGATGCTCTGCAGTGAATGGGTGCCGTCAGAATGAGAGTCCAAACAGCTGATAAAAACATCACAATTTCACGCTTCGTCTAGTAACAAAAGTGCATCTCCCGTTGTCTATCAGATCAAAATCCAGCCACATATTTGTTTAGAGCTGTTTAAACGGTGCTTGATCTGTGCAGATTTCTCTCCTGATTCACACCAGAACACTTTTTCACTGGAGGAAGTGTTATTATGGATTATAGACTCGTTAAAAACGTCTTAATGCTGGATTAGTTTCAGCTTTTGTCTTCTCCAGACATTACCGCGGGAAGTAGGGGTGCTGAGGGTGCTGCAGCACCCCCTGGAGTGTAGCCCATGAAAAAATGGGGGTGCTGGGGGTGCGGTGTTAAAAATAAATGAATGAACAATATGTAATACAAAATAAATAATATTAATTTTATTAATTAGTATATTCATTCAAATTTATTGAAAAAAGTAGCCTAAGCCTACAGTGACAAGAAGCAATGGTTAAATATGAGTTAAGTTGAATCAAATTGACTGTGAAAGTCGTTTCAACTGATTAAATGTATTAAACTGACTTAAAAAATCATTTGTTGCCATGATTTTTGGATTATATTATAACCTGTAACATGTCCCTGCCGTTCTCAAATTAAGAATTAACAACAATTTCTACAGACAGCAGAGAAAGAGCGAGAGCGTCTACCTCAGCAGCAACTAATCTCGCATTCTCACATCTGTCGCGCTTCTTTTGATCTTTAACGTTAGGTCTTTCCTATTCTTGAAACAAAATTAATTCTTAAGGTTGATTCAATATTACTCTTAATGAAAAACACACAACCTCAACAATGCTACAATGACAAAGTTGCTTATATTAAACATAAAACTTTTATGAACAGATAAGAACAAATAAGATCAGTGGCGTAGCGTCTGGTTATGCAGGGTATGCAGGTGCATATGGGCCCAGGCAGTGTGGGGGCCCACCGAGCTGGGGGGAACTTTTAATTGAAACGAGGGAACGAATAGAGCCCTGCACGGCCCTTGTCCAA
>NW_015557127.1:63902-64180 GCF_001515605.1 Sinocyclocheilus anshuiensis | reverse complement strand
GGAATCCAACTCCTCAGAGAGGATTAACGCTCGAAAGAAAGCACCATACTCACAATAACCCTCACTGGTGAGGGCAGCGATGCTTCCAGAGTGTGTGTGTATTTTAGAAAGTGCGCAAAGCATTACTTGCACACTTACCACTTATGTGGATTTTTAGAAAGTGCGCAAAGCTTAACGTGTGCACTTACCATAGTATGGATTTAAGTTTTCCAAGCATCTGTTCACAGATACCCGGAAGTACTGGGCCAAACGGGAGAGGCAAGCTCAAATACAACCCT
>NW_015557127.1:62111-63706 GCF_001515605.1 Sinocyclocheilus anshuiensis | reverse complement strand
CAGACACGGGTCACGACGAGGCGTCCCCCATAGCGACCCCTAGAGGATGCAGTTCGAAGTTCCCATGAAAGGGAATTATTATTAGCAGCTAACAACACCAAGAAAACATGTACAAAATGTTTTTTTTTTCTTAATTTGGGATTTTCTGTCAGACTGTGGTGATGATGGAGCTGAAGAAATCATCCTGTCTCAATTCTCTCATATTCAAAGATGAATGCCAGTTTTATAATAAGTTTCTGACATGACAGCACGCGTTGTTCTTTAATCTGTAGCAGATTCTAGCGGGAGCTGCCTAATCACGCAATACGTGGCGTGCGTAATTACATCGTAAACGGTGCGAGAGAGATTCTGCATTTGGCGCATTGTGGATGGCTCATTATCACGCATCAATTAATCATTGGTAAGAGGAGTTTTCTAATTTGTCAGCTACCTATAGTGAGGTTACCTAAATTTAAACAGACCTGTTCACCCAGAATGCGATTTTTTTTTCTCCATGCACAACTTTACTTTTCCCTTCCTTTGTGTCTCATAAGATTGCGTTAATCATTCAGTGCTTGTGTTTCTCCTGCTGGCTTTTGTGTCTAAGGTCGTCTATAAGAGCATCTCCAGGCACTGTAATTTGTGCGATGTCTATAGAGTGTCCTGTTTATAATGAAACCATGTTTATTAAAATGCACATCACCAGTGGATATAACGTTAGACAGAGCGGATCCAGAAAAAAAGCTGTTATTGATGTTTCTAGTAATTATGGCCTAATGGTGGAAGACCTCAAGTGTTTTTGTTACACCTGTCTGCATGCCCAGTAACACATATCTACATTTAAGTGAAATATACTGACACATTTAATACTCCTTCTACTCATTATACATGTATGAATAGCATCTTCCTGTTTCACACACATGTATTGTCGTCCCATCAGTGTGGACCACCTTAAATGTTTGCTTGATTTTCTCAGCATGGCCCAAAAACACTAATAATAGGACCTATTTATGGTATGCAGTTTTTTTGGCATTCATTTTGTTAGTAAACAGAAGATTTGAAATGCCATGTTTACTCTGAAAGCCCTTTGACGCAGAAGTCCATTGAGCCAGTAAATGCACTGTATTCCTGCTCGATTTCTAATTGACACAAAACTAAGCTAATCTGATGCCTCCAAACTCTCAGTCAGAGCTTTACATGATATGTAGACACATTAGTTATGTTGAGACTTCTTCTCTTCTAAAAACTCTTACATGAGTGGATACTGTTCCGTCAGATGTTTATACACTCTTAAAAATAAAGGTTGCAAAAGTTTGCCATAGAATAGAAGAACCATTTTTGGTTCCCAAAATAACCTTTCAGTGCACAGTTCCAAAAGGGACCATTTTGAAGAACATTTTAAAAATCTAAACTGAATCTGAACCACTGATGCCAATAAAGAACCTTTGTTTTTTAAGAGTGCACTGCAGGTTAATTGTTGAATGGTAATGAGTGTTCGTATGTTATGAAATCTTGCTCATGATTCATTCTTGGCATTTGAGCCCTGAAGTGTTTCATATTTAAGTCATGTGAGGAAGATAATCCACACACACACACACACACACACACACACACTC
>NW_015557127.1:48600-61784 GCF_001515605.1 Sinocyclocheilus anshuiensis | reverse complement strand
ACACACACACACACCCACACACACACACACACACACACACACACACACACTCTCTCTCCCTCTCTCACACATACACACACGCACTCTCTCTCTCCCTCTCTCACACACACAAATACGCACCACACACTCTCTCTCTCTCTCTCTCTCCCTCTCTCTCACACACACACACACACACACACACACACACACACTCATCATGTGAGTAGATGTGACTGCTGAGTTAATCTGGTTCTCAGTTCAACTCTAAGCTCTATGAACTCTACAGAAACTCAATGGTTTGTCAGTGTTTCCCGCAACATATTTTCCGACGCCCGCTCTCTGTCCGTTGGGAGTGTGCTCACCTAAATGCGGCCTATGAAATCTGTTTTATGTTTTTTCCAAATTACGAATAAAATCATAAGACATACCATTTCACATCAATTTATTGGAATTAAAAAAAAAAAAAAAACTGACATGCTTAGGGCCATATGAAATGTCTTATTTTTTCTCATCATGTTTTATTGTTACCAAATTCTCTGTTTTAGCATCTCTAATCATTTGATTGCATAAAAAACAACTTAATTTATTTAAATTTATTCTGAAAATATGATTGAAATATGAATATGAATAGAATATGATTGAAAATATGACTTTTTTCCCTCAACAATTCTGTGTCATGTATTTTTTATTTATTTTTCTGGTTACCAAATGAAGGCATAATACATTAATTATATTTATATTTTAATTATTGAATATTAAACAAACTTTATTTTTTTGCAAACAAAGGAGATTCACTATTAACAATAAAACATGGAAGAAATGTTGCGTGATTATGCCTTACAAATTAAAGTTTTAGTAGGCCTAGAGTACTAATAGTATTAGTATAGTATTCAACTGAACAATATCTCTGGCACAGTGTCTTCAAGTAAAAACCTCTCGTATGTGAGTTAAGGTTGAGAAACAGATAACAAAAATAAGTAGTAGGCTACATGAGTGGTGAATAAAAAAAGGTTACGCTGAGTTCGACACACAGAGTGCATTTGCTTTTAATTGAGACACTCAACATATTGGCGACACTGTATTGTATATATAACTGTATTAACTAATATTGTTATTATATTTTATTGGCATATCAGTTATCTGTATAAATTATAAAACACTAATATGACAAGGTAATGCTTAATTTACTATATTATATATATTTATTACATTTTATATTATCATCTCACAGATGGTTCGGAATTTTTTATAATGTATTTCTATAATAAAAATACATATCTGATATGACTTAATATATAATTAGCACCAAGCAAACAATATAATTCTTATTCTCAAGGATTAAAGAGTAATCTGAAAAAAAAAGAAAAATGATTGCACGACCATCAATTAGGTGGCGATATGCACTAAGCATGTAAACGACCATTGAACAAAAGAAGAAGAAAGAAACAGCATGGCGCGCTTTTTCTTAGCGTCTGTTTCCATAGCGACTCGTCGATTCGTCGTTCTGTTGAGAATGTCTTGAGTCTTAACCAGGAACATACTCTGAGTTGCATGAACTTACTCCCAGACGCAGTTTTGGAACCACATACCTCGAGTAAGTAAGGTTTGGGGTTAATCAACCGAGAGTTCAGGGTTTAGCTGACGGTAAGTTAACCGTGCTTTCTGGAATACACCCCGGGTGAACCACCGATTCCATTCAAAGCTTGGATCAAAACTTTTGACAATTTCTTGCTTGCCCTGGACGAGGAGCTACCTAATGCTATAGCGTGCTCTTCTGATACATTGCTTTGGAGCCGAGGGTCAAAGATTGTTCCACACCCTGAGCATGAGTGATCAGGGAGACAATACGTACGCTTCTGCTTTGAGTGCAATGCAGGATTTTTCTGTCTCTAAAGTTAATGTGGTTGCTAAATGTTACCGCTTCTGCCAACAGAGCCAACGCGCGGGCGAGACCACGGACCAGTATGTCGCTGCACTACGTGAACAACGGGTTTTGTTGGAAACTCAGAGTTTGTTAACCCCAGAAAAGGGAAACTCAGGGTTTTCGGTTCCAATAAAAGACAAAACTAAACCTCTTGGTAAGTTACCATAGTAACTTACTCTGTGAACCTAACCTGGTCTGGAGAAGGTTTTCTTCAGTAAACCCAGAGTTTCTTTCAATCTCCTCCCCCTTTTTAAAGCGTAAGCGATGTTTAAGTACCTCATTCATTCATTCATGCTGCAAAAATTGCTTTTATTGCTGAGATGTTTGCCTTATTTTAAGTACAAATATCTAAAAATTCTTAAATCAAGATGCAGTTTCTATATAAAATAAAATATGATATAAAGTCTTGTTTCCTGGAGGAAACAAGTAAAATGATCTGCTAGTGGGGTAAGAAAAATAATCTGAATTAAAATGGAAACAAGATTATTTTTCTCACCGCACCACTTTCATTTTCATCATGCAGACACTGTAAATGTGACAAAAATGGCATGTCTTTTTACACGGGATCCTGTAGATGAGGAGGCTGCATTAATTTGTGGAGAGTTACATTTACTTTTAGAGGATTTTATTTTATTTTATTTTTATTTTGTCATATCCACATGCATATTTATTTGAGCGGTGCCATTTTTAAATGGCATTCACTTGATAACATCTGGTTGCGACCTCTAAATAACCTAATAATTATAATTTCCTTTAGGATTTCCAGTGTGGTTGGATGCATTGATTACATGCATATTCTCACCATCGCAGCTTCTGAAAATGAAGCTGATTACTGAATGGAATGGAAGGATCCCAGATGGAAGGGTAGTGCGAGATATCTATGCCGTAACACAGCTGTTAAATAAACACAAATTATTCACTATTTATTTGGTAATCTTTATGTTCTACAAATACAAAAGCAACACTTATTCTTTTCCCTGTTGGATTTTAAAGGGGTCATATGATGCGATTTCAATTGTTCCTTTCTCTTTGGAGTGTTACAAGCTCTTGGTGCATAAAGAAGATCTGTAAAGTTGCAAAGACCAAAGTTTCAAATCCAAAGAGATATTCTTTATAAAAGTTAAGAGTCAGCCACGCTGGAAAATAATGTGTTTTTTTAACCTTAAACCACATAAACACATTTCATTACACCAAATACACAAAATAATGTTCTTTTTAGCAACATCATATGACCCCTTTAATATTAATATTGTGGCCATCTCCTCTTCACCTGTCAGTGGTGCTGGTGCAGGTTCTCCTCCCATTGTACGAGTCTCTGCCTTCTTGCTGTTGACTGAATAGAAGTCAAATGTTTTTCATTACCCTAATTAAGAAATGTAGCATGGTGGATTAGAGATCATTTAATTATGTGAAAGATCATTAGACTATGTGGGAAAAGCTGCTGCACATTAAAATAGATATACACTGAATGATATATATTGAATGTCAAATATTTGTAAACTCATGTAACGTTAGCCTACACCCATTTCACGCTTGAAGGTTTACCTGACTGAATTATGTTTTTATGTTAAATTGTTCTTTTTTTTTTTTTATGTGGACGTCTTTTTGTTGGGTGCTGTTGCCATGGTGAATCGTAATTTCGGAGCTCCATTGATCATGGCTTCTCATAGTCATGGTGCACGCGCTAAACTCAGAGTCAACCTACTCAGAGTGGATTGAACTATCTCTGTTCAGCTGTTCTGAAACTGAAAACTCAGAGTTTCCAATCTCAGGGTAAGTCAACTCAGAGTTCGAGTTTTGAACCTCCTTTCTGGAATACACCCCTGGCTGCCACTTGTGAATCCGGCGCGATGGAGGACGAGATGATACGTGATCAGCTGGTCGAAAAGACTAATTCATCTCGCATCAGAGAACGGCTGCTGCTGGAAGTGCCACTCGATCTTCTAAAAGCCGTGACTGTCGCCCAGCACATTGAAACTGCTACTGTTGAGGCTAAAGCCATGATTGCGTCATCCGACAACTCGGTACACGCAGGTGAACAAACTCAGTGTTGCAGATTAAGTTTTGAGTTGACAAAACCTGATAAAGCCAACCTGGTTTAGATCAGGTTCACTGGGCTCACAAAGCTTGATATAAACGTGCTCAGTCAACTAAGAGTTTGATCCAGAGTTTGTGATTAACTCTGGAGCGCATGCACCTGAAAGTGTGACACTTTCTTCACGTTTCTGTTGTAACTGGAAAAACAGAGCAAAAGAGCTGCTATTTAAAGCTGCGCTATGTAACTTTAGTCCCTTTAGTGGTTAGTAAATGAAACCGCATAGACTAAATGTCATCTCACTCACACAAAACAGATCCAGTATTCCTCGATTTGAATAAAAGCAGTGAAACTCAAACCCTGGATATGATGCAAGCCTGTAATAAGTAAATGTGTTAAATAACACAAAAATCCTGTTTAATTCCATTTTATTAACCAGTGTCTTTGCTGCTGAGCTTCAATGATCCAGTTCAACCATACTAATACGCAAAAATGACTTTAATTAAACATCACATTTGTGTTTCATTTTTTTAATTGCTGAAGAGTGTTGAACTTTCTTCTCCTGCGACTTTTCATTCATGCAATCCAGAATGAAAGCACAGCTGAAATAATTGTTTGAGCTCTTTGAATTTACATTTCCTTCGGCCTGAGGCTTATTCTGAAAGGCTTTTGCATTTATCAAAAACTGGTAGAATTGTTTTTTTTTTTTATATTAAAAACAAACAAGCAAGCCTAGGCCAGATGAGAAAAAGTAATGCAAAAAAGTAACTGAGTAGCACATTTGGTATCACAATATTGTAATGTATTACTTTTAAAAGTAACTTTCTTTCGGTTATCTGTAAATCTGTTATAAAAGTGTAACTAACTTTCCCCAACACGGAGTGCGGCATATAACACATGTATAAATGCAGTTACCCTCCCATTAATAACATTTTATTAATATTATTTTTAAATAAATAAGTTACATAGTGCAACTTTAACTCAGAATATTCCTGTCACACTGAAGTTGTGTTACATGCATTACTGAGTGAATACTGTTATTTGAGCTGGAGCTCTTCTGCTGGTGTGTTGGTTCACTGCGTGTAAACATGTGTAACGTCTCACTCCAGCATCTTCCTCAGTTTATCACTCTCATGATGTTCTGAGTGAACTAAAGCTCATCTGTTAATATAATGGTTGATCATTAGGATAGTAAACACACAGGGTCTGCTGAGACTTGTCCTGCTCGCGGCTGTGTGAATGAAGCAGGATGAGAGAGACACTTATGACTGGCTGGATTAATTAAACACATCCTCAGATCATAGAAATGCGTTGTTATCTGCAGCCGGTCGCTGATGTCATGCCCGAGCGTCACATGACTCACACACTCGTTATCAGTAATGATGTTTCTCTTTCATTTCATTCATTCAGTTTAACCCAACAATTAAAAGCTGTTGTTACATTATGCACTCTACCATTCACAAGCTTGGAGTCAGTGTAATGTTTTATTATTTATTTATTTATTTTTAAGAAGTTATAGAAATTAATACTTTTATTTAGCAAGGATGCTTTAAATTGACCAAAAGTGATGATAAAGACATTTACAATGTCCCAAAATATTTCTATTTCAGATAAATGCTGTTCTTCTGAACTCTCTATTCATCAAAGAAACCTGAAAAAAAATGATACTCGGCTGTTTTTAACATAATAATAATAATAAATGTTTTTTGATCAGCAAATCAGCATATTATAATGATTTCTGAAGATCATGTGACACTGAAGACTGACTGGTGACATTTGACTGGTACTGTAAGCATTTTATGTTACATTTCAAATCTCTACAACTTTGTCACATTAACAAATCCATCACGGTCGTAAAGCAGCATATTTACACATGCAGGATTGTAAAAGAGAGATTTTCAGTGAATAACTTCAGTAAGTGCAGGTCACAGATTCTGGTGTGTGAAGCTGCAGGGTCCTCCAGCAGATGTCAGTCTAATCTAACAGGATGATGTTCGCTCTGATATCAGAGGAATAGATCAGTCCTGAGCCTGTCATGTTGGGTAGGTTTAGGGGTTGGGTTGGTGTAGGGCAATAGAATATACGGTTTGAACAGTAGAAAAACCATTACGCCTATGGAGAGTCCCCATAAACCATAAAAACAAACCTGTGTGTGTGTGTTTGTGTGTGAGCTCGAGCCAGCATCAGTGTGGTGTACAGATGATCAACTACATAAGGCTAGAAACAAGATGCTGCTCTGCTTGTATTTCTTCTGCTGTACATGTGTTTGCAAATAGATGTGGAAGAACTAGTTAAGAGTTGCTGTTGTTTGCACTATGAATGGCCCCTTATATGTAGTTTGCGAATCAAATGGGTGTGAGTACTTATCTGGGGTGCTTCATTGGCTAACTATGGTCGTTAGTTTCACTGAACTAAACTGGTAACGATGGAACTTTTGGGAAATGCACCCTGGTTAAGTTTTATCACATCTAGTCAAATTTAAACTACCATAAATAATCTGTGAGTATTAAAGAATAGCTGAACTTCAGTTCACAATTAAAATAAACACCAAATATGAAAATTGCTACTGCATTTATTTATGTATGTATGTATGTATTTATTTTTTTTTATATTTATTTATTCATTTATTAATTAATTCATAATAAAAAAATATATTTATGTAACTTTTTTTAATAAATAAAAAAATGCACTTTTTATGCATACATGTATAATTTTATAAATTGTTAATATTAACACACAAAATGCTATTTTTATTTTCTTATTTTTTGATACTGTAAGAATATTTTATTTTAAATTTGAAACTAGAGCCCGAATTGAAAAACAGTGATTACTCTTAATTTTTTACAAAATGATCTATCATAACATAGCTATGTTTGGAAAAAATGACACTGAACTTCCAAGAGAAACAAGAATTTGGTCATATGCTGTCCATCCGAAGACATAATCAGATATCTTATTATGTATTTGTTTATGTGTCCCGCCCCACACACACATCATAGAGGATCTGCTTCCAGGTGAAGAGCCTCTCTCCGTCTGCAGGTTTCTCTGATAAATTGCTCGTTGCTGGCTAAGCACATCAGTGATAGATGGCAGAGTATTGGCTTTCTGTCCGCTTAACGTTTCTGCAGCAGCTTCTCCAGTCGTGCAGCACTTGAGCAGATTTACATAGCAGTAATTTACCCTGAGCGCGCGGTAAACAGCTCAGATTTACTGCTGCTCACCGGATTACACTCGAACACTCATTAGATTCCCTCCAGGACCAGCAAACCGAGACCTCATTTGAGCGGAAAAGAGAGGAGGAAAACGAGCGCAAACAGAGCAGATTCCATCACGTTATAAAGAGATTCAGCTGCTTCAGTCTCTCGGTGGCTGATGTTATATTCAGTGCTTAAGCACACGGCAAAAAATTCCCTTTTCAGAAACATAATTTACTTGTTTTACTTCAGTACACTAGTATATGCGTACAGAGCGTGTGACACACATTTCATCATCAGCACAGCAGTATCCGGACAAGTTAGTATTTCTAGTGAGATCCTGACTGTAACTCTTGGAGAGAAACAGCACAAGCAATGGAAGAAGATTACACTTTCTAGTGCACGTGTTCATGCATTGTGTGAAATGAAACGCTGTGCATTGGCTGCATGCATATAGAAGTGTTTGTGTCAAAACTGCATATTCACACACAGATAAAACATGACAGCGATTGATTTGTGTGCATGGGTGAGTTTTTGCAGTTGATCCCTGTTTCATGGCCAAAACCGTCCCTATAAGTCATTTTATTTCACAATAAAGATGCATATCACAATATAGTTATTTGAAAATAAAGCTAGAAATAAGGTTGTTACGACACCAAACTTATACACTTTATTAAAACCTCGTAACAATTTGCACTAACACATGTACTGCTCTAATATAAGTACAACTTACTTGCTATTATCAAGTAAAATACTAAACTTAACATTCATGAAAAAAAGTTAATATTACAAGTAAATATTAATAAGAGCTACTCTTCCCACGCAGTTAAATAATTACATGAATAAAATGCCTACATTTCACTTCGGAAAATTGTTCTCCTTAATTTGAATATTGCAAGTAGAATGCATGAAGGTTAACTTAATAATTTACTATGCCACAGTTATTTTGTTTTTCAGTGTACCAGTAAAATTCTCAAAGCAAAAACTACTGCAGTTCTAGCCTAACTACTGTAACTAAAACCATCTCAAACTATTACTGAAGACAATTAAACAATCAGTGAACGATGATCAAAGACTTCTAAACGTACATAATAACACAGAGCTGAGAAGAACAACAGCAGACGAAGAACAAGGACTATATGACATGAATATATGACAGCGGTCACTGAGGTTAACGAGACACAGGTGAGAACAGTGAGACTAATTAGAGGAAGACACAGGATACAAACCCAGAGTTAACAACAGCAGACTACGCCTTACAACGATCACATTAACTCTGTTTGCATGTGAACTCATTAAATTTGCATGTTTGTTCATGTTTGCATGTAAACTGAGGTGAGAAACGGAGCGTCTCTCTGTTTGTCTCCGTCTGTGATTGGGATGCAGGTTGAGTTTCTCGCGTAATCTCTGGGATTTCTTCAGGCGAGTGTCTAGAGACTCGTCTGATCCTATGAGAATCGCTCGCTCTACTTTGAACATCTGAGTGCGTCAGACGACACGTCCCACATGAGACAACACACACACACTCTCTCACACACACACGTACATACACACACAGCCTTAATGACGTACACCTGTGAAATCTGTTCCACGTGTCTTAAATCTCGCCCTGTGTGCTCAGAATGTGTCAGAAATGTATCTCATTTGCTGTCGCTCTTTGTAATTTATTTCTTTCTTTTCTGTCTTTCTCTAATCCAGAGTCTAAAGACAAACCCGATTCTCCTTTCTTCTCCAGACAGAAGATAAGAGGCTTTGGGGCTCTGACTGTCGCATGACTAACAAATGCTCATATATCTCATGACTGAGACCACAAACCTTCAGTGTTACAGACACAGTATCGCTGGCATCCACAGCAGAAACGAGTCTGATGGCAAGAACCACTTCACACGTTAAGAAGCTTACAAAGGAAAACAAGAGTTTGTTTAATTAGAAATGAACAAGCCAAAGTTAATTAAAAATCCCTCTGAAGCACAACACAGATGCATCTGTTCTCTTCACATGAAGACCTGAGGCTACGTCTACATCAATCAGGATACCTTTGGAAACTAAGTTTTTGTTTTAGGCCATGTCCACACATACATGTGTATTTTTATAAACAGAGTTTTTCCTTCTTCCGTTTTAAAAAAAATCTCCGTCCACATGAAAACGCAAAAAGCATGCTATGAAGCACTGTCAAGAGCATGCCAAGCCAACAGGTGGGGATATAATCTCAACTGTAAAGCCATGTTGGCCAATCAGAAGCCTGAAACAGTTTCCAGTAGGCGGAGATAACAGCGCATGCTCCCAGTTTTCCCAGTCCACACTACAAACGACGTTTTCAAATGTATCCACTTTGGAGAGCGTTTAAAAAATCTCTGTTTTCCTTGACCAAAACTCTGTCTCCGTGTGGACGCAAGGCCAAAACGGAGAGAAAAAATATGTATTTTCAATCGAAAACGTATTAGTGTGGACAAGGCCTGAATCTTCCGTAAAACACCCCATAGTGGTTTCTGGTCTATTTTAAGCACTGAGTGTGTTGGTCGCTGTAATGGATCATTGGTCAGTGTTAACCAAACTCTCCATAATTGTGTTACGCTCTTGGATCTTCTTCAAAACAACTTTGAAGAAATGCATTTATTTAAGCATCCAGTGACCAAGACAGAACTGGCTTTCAATAATTAAAACCAACAACTGTCTCTAAGCTAGAAACACTCATTGGAAAACTACTTAGTAAAACCTAAATCTCAGACATTGCATAGAATGCACCAATCAGACTGTAGCCTGAAATGTTAAGAAAGCTCTTGCCATGTTTCTGTGTGATGTTCATTAGACCAGTGCTTGTCAACTGGTTTTCTTGGACCCAGATTTAACCAGAGTTTATACAAAGGTAAACAAACTTATCATATTGATTTAGTCAATGATTAACCGAACGAAACCCACTAAGTTCTTCCTGGCTGTAAGTGAAGCTGTATTTAATATTGTCTGGATATTATTCTCTTTTATCTCGTGTAGTTTTGTTTTTGCGAATAGGCTTATGTCAAAACCTGTCCTTGTTGAGATATATCTGATTTAATGAGCCTCTAGAGATGAATTTATGCCAAAATGATGCTATAGTTTGGTCTTTGAAATCATCAACAAATGACGTGGAAAGTGTTTTCTCTCTTTCAATGATTTCAATGTTGATAGCACTATTTACAATGATGAGCCAAAACGTTACGACGACTCACAAGTAAAGTCAATATTGTAAATCGTCTCCGCACTAGCTCACATGTGAAAGTCTGGGCAGTTTATATGGTAAATGAACAATCAGTTCAAGTAGTCAGTGTGTTGATCCAAAGGACTTAGATGAAATTGTTTTCTTTGCGTACAAAAAGTATTCTCGTAGCTTCGTAAAATTACGGTTGAACCCCTGATGTCACATGGATTATTTTACCGATGTCCCTGCTACGTTTCTGGACCTTGATCGTGGTAATTGCATTGCTGTCTATGAAGGGTCAGAGAGCCCTCGGAATTCATCAAACATATCTAAATTCGTGATGAACGAAGGTCTTACGGGTTTAGAACGACATGAGGGTGAGGAATTAATGACAGAATTTCCATTTTGGGGTGGTGTAATCCTTTAATGCCTTTAATTTGAGAAACTGCCCCATAAGTCCATTATATTCAAGCACTTGAGCACACATCAACATGATCTCTGAACTCTTAGTAAGGGATTTTAGGTCAGTGTCTCTACTCTTTCTGCCTCCTGCAGGACACTGCAAGAACTGCACTGCCTGTACATTTCATCAGCACACTCAAACACATTAATTTTACAGATGCCTAGACGTGGTTTATTCTCTATTCTTCCTCTGTGTGTCCTTCTTTGTCCTCTCGAAGTCTCGACACACTTGACGAACAGAGAGTTCATTCTCTCGGGCTCATCCGTTAGGACACAAACTGAATAAAAGAAACGAGGCTCGTGTCTCATCCGAGAATATGATAAAGGTTTTAATAAAAGTGTCCTGGAACTGACTGTGCGACTCCAACTCAAATACACATTAATGAAAACAAATGAAGAAATACATTTAATAGTAGATTTTTGACATTTCTTAAGTCAATGTAGGCGGCGTTTGCCTGAATTATTCACGAACACTGATTCATTCAGCAATTAAAACACCACGACTGATTGATTGAGCTTTAGCTTCATTTGGATCTGTTTTCTTTGGCAGAAAACAAAAAAATCAAAGTTACTATTGTGTCTAAAATGTATAGATTTTTTTCTTCACTTTCTTTGTAAAGTACAAATACGTCATGTATTCTCTTAAGCCTGCATATGAGCTTTTATTTCACGTCAACTATTCATTTATCGTGAGAATATAGTTGTGAACAAAAAATGATTCACACTGTAACTTAAAAATTCAAATGCAATTCCACATATATAATTAGTTTTTGCAGCTGAATGTAAGATTTACCTACAAAACCGATATAAAATGTATTAATGTAGAGAAACACTTCACTGTCATTGTCATGTGTTGCATAAACTTCTTTCAATTCGTCATTGAAAATGCATTGTCATGACAACCAGATACAGTGTGTTGCAGCTGACTGGCTGAAAAATGTTGTACGGTGTCAACTGGTTTATGATCGAGGCTCCTCTGGACGTCCCTGAATAACCTCAACATTTGACATGCTGAATCAATCCTCAGACTCTTTCTGTTCTTGTGGTTTGTTTACTCCGGAGCTTTCAGCTCTACACACTAACCCAGTGTCTGCGTCTGATCCGGGTCTCTTATGTAACCCAGCGCTGTGCGTTACGTAATCACCCAATATTAATTTTTCATAGCGTGTTTCTTCGAAGTCACTCTAATTGGCCGTTTATGTGTTTTGCAGTTTGTGTGGCGTGTTCTCCGGGCTCGTTCGGTGTCACTGACGCGGGAATACCGAAGAGCATCGCTCTGCAGCATCGAGAGCCTTGTCTGAATGAAACACAAAAACCATTTCATCATGGCTTTGTTGAACTCCTGCTGCATGTAAAGCGCTGCCATTTCTTTTGCGGATGAGAAACAACAAACGTCAAACGCTCAGAACACAACAGTGTTCGAACAAACCATTTATCAGTCCAAAAGAAAGTGCAGTGTGAACTCGTGTGTTTTCAGAAAAAGATGTGTTTTGGTTACTGTCTTTCATAACAAATACCATTTTGATTTATTGACCAGATTAGGACTGGACAGTATGACAATATGTATCATGACGATAGTATGAAGTGTCTGTCGTTAAAGATTTTGCTATATTGTTTATTTTGCAGTATGCAAATATATCTGCTTGTGCAGTAGCGTACTACTTAAACGTTTACTTTTTAAATACTAACGGTGCAACCGCTTAAGATCTGTCACTGTAATAATTCAGACTGAGGTCGCATCGTAAAACATCTGACCTGAATCACATTTAGGATACCAATGAAAGTGTCCCAAATCAGAATGGAAAAGATCAGATTCCATATGGTTTGAGCTGGTTTTTACACTTTAATAATAATAATAATAAACAGATTTGGGCCCTGTTTTCCTGCAGTCTGAACGTAGCCATAGTTAGAAACTATGGACCAGATTTACTTAACAGAGCAAATTAGCGTGACCGCAATCCCATAAAAGTGTGACCGGGGTGGAAATTTCTGTCGATCTACAATGAGCAAATTAAAGAACACAGACACACATTGTTTCCATAATGACCAGCGCAATTTACCAAGAGCAGCGCATATTAGCGTCACAAACAAGCAGAGCCGATGATAATCAGGTCTAACACAGGCACAGAAAGCCACCAACAGACCAAATCTTCACTCATGATTATGCTAATAAGATTTGATCCATATGGGCTGGAAGCAAACTTCACATCGTTTTCTGTCTTTTTTGGCGGCACCCATTCACTGCAGAGGATCCATTGGTGAGCAAGTGATGGAATTACACATTTCCCCAAATCCTGAAGAAGAAACACATTTTCATTTTTGGGTGAACTATGGGGACATTTGGCCCTCATGATGTAGGGAATACCAGAACACACACACACACACACACACACACACACACACACACACACACAC
>NW_015557127.1:32825-48408 GCF_001515605.1 Sinocyclocheilus anshuiensis | reverse complement strand
CACACGCGCACACACACACACACACACACACACACACACACACACACACACATACACACGTGCCAATCTGCTCTGATTAGAGGATTATTGGCAGCAGCTGTAGTGAATATTAACTGTAGATGTACTGCTGTCTGTCATATGAAGGTCCAGCGGACGTTGCCTCAAAGTCAAAGGAGTGAAGAACATAAAGGTCTCAAGCCGTTGATATTCAGAACACAACTGAAGATGAATATTGTGCGGATCAGAGCGAGTCGTGCAGGTCGATCATGTCAAGTCACGCATTTCATTATTTGAATACAGTCAGACTAGGTGTCGTGTCTTATGAGAATTACTGGCTTATTCTCTCTGTTCTGTGAATCATATTTAACTGTGTAGGAAGAGAAGATAAAAATCTACGATAAAAATAAGGAAAGCGTGGGAACGGCGTCCGCTGGGATTGTGAGCTGGTATTATTCTGGAGCAAGTGAGACACGTGTGTGTGATGATGTTTGATCAGTTTTATTAGCGTTACACACTTCATCAGTCTGGATTCTGGAAGCATCTTTCCCATTTCTGAAGCTGCTCGACCCGATGGCCTGCTGTCGAAACTTACTTCATTCAGCTTATTACAGCTGTCAGTTAAATCCTTAATATATGACTTGAACTTTGAATTAATTACTTGATATTCCAGTATATTAATCACATTTAGTCACTTAAGATCTAATCTCCTGCAAAGACATTATTGTGTCAGATGAGTAAATCTTTGAATAGATCAAAAGTTAAAAAAAGTCAGTATGTTATTACCTATATTAGTGTTTAGTGCAATATTACAGTGTTTTTTGCATCTATACACATGCAGATGGGTGTGTCTGGTTGCTGTGTCTAGTCTTGCTGTTTTCAGCATCTTAACTTTGACAAATGCATCTGCTTTGATCTGTTCTGTTACACATGAAGATGGCATGTAATGCACGACGAGTATGTAGTCTTTGTATTCATGTTGCTATCATGCATTGCATGTTTTATATAATCTTAAACACTTTTGATGAAGTGTCTCTGAGAATGTCAAATTATGTCAAACAATCAAATAAAATAGCAGTAAACTTATATTCCACAGAAGTCAGTCATTCAGGTTTGTACTGACATGATGCCAGAATGATTGTTTTTGGATGAACTTTCCCTTTAAAGGCGCTGTGGAGTCTCAGATCTATTAGCGCGTTTAGAGATGATGATGAAAGACTCTGGAAATCAGCCGCGAGGATTGTGTATCCGATTATATCTGCGAGAGATCCGTGATTCTGGCTCGCATTGAAACCCAAATCCACAATTATTGTGTTTCTCTACTAAAGAGTTATGAAACCGTTGATGGTTATGAGACTTCACAGACTTCGAGACGGTAATAAAGCATGTATTGGCCTTCACCGAGCGATTCAGTCATTACTCACGCACATAAATAACCACCAGGCCAGTTGTTTGTCTGGCGTCCTCTTAAAGAGCCCAAACACTGAATATCTCCAGATAAACCGGCACATCTGTACATTTAGACTAGTTGCAGCTACCTCGAACCACCTAAATAATATACATTCTGTAGGTTTCACGCCTTTTACGTGTCTGTGATGATGCCAACAGTATTAATCCAATGCATTTTACAGTAAACTACTGTTTGAAAGTATATGAACGTACATCTCTACAATATTTGTTATGTGATGTGCACATTCACATATACACATTTGCATATGTGATGCAAACATCAACATGTGTTATTTTACAAAGCATGCACTTGTGGCAAAAGAGTTCAGCTCATAACATAGTACTATGCAAGGAGCCACATGAAAGTAAGTCTTCTATCAATCGATAATCTGACCCTGTAATCATAATTTGTGTAACAAGGTGTAAACGTTTTTGTTTCACTGCCTCTAGTGTTTATTTCAGCTGGAAGCTGCAGTGAATTGTATGTATGGGAACTGTTTTTGGAGTTTTGCAAATGTGTAGGTAAATGCATGTTTTGTTTTGTTTTTTCTTCAGTGAGCCTATTTTCATCACATCCAAGCAATTCAAGCTTCCGCTTTTTTTTTGAAAATTGTTAAATGCATTGAATCTGATTCATTTAATTAATAATGTGAAATACTAGATAAGAAAACAGAAGAATGCATGGGTTCATTTCTCTAAAGTAACACCAGCCCCTGCTTGAGCTTCTTGCCAACGACAGATGGCGCCATCCACCCTTCTCTGATGGTTTCCTCCACCTGAAGTGCATTACATCATGAAACAGGCCCCAGCTCGTGCTTCTGCCACATTGTGTTTTCCCATGCAAAGTGAGAAAGCGTGTGGGAGAGACTCGAGATCCCGGCGCTGAAGCTGCTAGAAGGTACCGCGGGACGTGACATTTCGGCGTGAGCCGCAGCAGTAGTGTCATCGTGAAGACATCTGGAGACATCTGGAGCTGTAATGCCATTTGATTAAAGAGCACATTCAAAACAAAACCTCAGAGAAAGCTCCTCCGGTGGCTCCGAGACGTCTCCTCTTTTCACAAGGCCTCGCTCTGTTTGAGCTATGGCAAGTGTAGGATCTGATGTTCTCAGCCGGCACTGAGACCTCTTAATCTTCCCGTCTCACTCTCGTACATCAATACCTCGTCCCCGTCCCGGCGAGATTGCGGCGAGAGAGAGAGACGGGGGCCGGATTGCTGTAGCAGTAGATTCACAGAAGTGTCTCATTCATCATGTCGCCCCTCTAGTCAAATCAAGTGAGTCCCGCGGTATGCTGAGATACATCTTCACTCGGCCGCGGAGAGGCGGATCATGCAGACAAGGCAGTGCTTAGCAGGGGTCAGGGGCTGCTCGAGGGGCCCGATCCGACCGGGACCACGCTTGACAGAACAGATCATGCAGACGCTGGTAAAGTCTGGTGTCTGTCTTGTTAAGAGACTTTGATTGATGCGTCTGGCCCAGAGACCATGAATATGGATTGGGTCACCCGGCGTCTGGAAGAAACACCTCATATATGCATTAACTGTGCGTGGTTTAATCTGCCAGAATGCATCGTTATGGTGTTTGCCCAGTCAGAGTCGTTCCTGCAAAACGTCTGAACTCTGTAGTATTTCTATAGAAGTCTCATAAGTTTCATAAATCAGATGCGGTCATGATCACAGACTATTAATTTTAACTTTGATGGCTGTTGACGGGATTCACAGTTTGTTTACATGAACTATTATATATTTTTTATATTATTAGACTGATTTTTGTCATTTGATCAAACAGGGTGAATGTTTTATAGAGAGACACAAACAGCACAAAACCTCCCAGATTTCATCAGATCCGCTGATACTGACTGATCTTCAGGGTTGTAAATCGACTTTGACGACAACGACTCGTGACTTGACTTGGAAAGACTTTATTTTTCTGCTACCAGCATTGCAAAAGGTTACCAGTGTCAATCATGTTTCAGATACAGACGCAGTTTTAACCTAAGCATTTTATTTGTGCATTTAACATTTTTTTTATTAATATGCTACAGCAACAGAACTGGAAGTGCTTGCGGCGCAAGCCTTGAGTCGAAAGACTCCACTTTCAGCTTCAGATATTAACCCTTTTGATTTCTTGTCTGTTTGAAATAAAATAAAATGACATACTATTGAACTGTATACACAATTGTTAAACAATTTGGGGTTTGTAAGACTTTAAATATTTTTAAAAGAAGTTGTTCCTGCTCAGACTGCATTTATTTGATCATAAATGCAACTGTAATATTGTGAAACATTTTTCCCATTTAGAATAAGTTTTCTATGTGAATATGTTTTAAAATGTAACTGATTTTGGCGATAAAAGCTGAATTTTCAGCGTCATTACTCCAGTCTTCAGTGTCACATGGACCAGCACATGACCAGCAAAGGACCAGCTTAAACCAGCTCAAACCAGCATCCCAGCTTCAAAACATACCTAACCAGCATATTGCTGCTCAAGAAACATTTCTGATTAGTAGCAATGTTGGAAACAGTTGTGAATAAAATCCCACAGACGTGACCGAGCTCCTAACTCAGGATATCTGTTTAGCCTCATAATCTCATGAGCCTCATAAACCGATCAGGCGAAGCACAACTCACATTTTCTTCAGCAAATGTAAAGCGTGTCTCGTTAGGTGTTGAACTCTAAAATACATTCTGTAGGCTGAATTACACTCTTTCTCTCTCTCTCTTGCCCTTTTCGCCCGTCTGTGGGAATATCGACTGTTCCAGCGAGGATCGTCCCGCAGAAGAGCGGAAGTCAAGCGCGTCTCCGAGCTTCTTCCGCTTCTCTGAGTCTGAGGAGCCGCTCGCGAGTGTAATTGGTCTCTTGACATCAGCGCGCGGTCCATTAGCATGTCTTTGAAGCAGCCGACCCACATTAGCTTCTGAAACAAAGGCCTGACAGAAAATGGCGATTAACAAGCGCGCAGCGCGTCAGTCATCGCACCTTTAAACACGTCTGTGAGGATTGAGATACGTTTGTGCTGCTCTCGCTGATGGAATCAGCTGCTAATACGAGCCTTGAGTTCTGAGCCATCTGAGGTCATCGCAGCTTTGATGTCTGTCGTAATTAGCGCTGATTAGCGGCCGCTGACTGAGTTCGGACGCACGTGATCAGGCCGCTTTCAGCAGTGTTTCTGTCTGTGTTCACTGAAAAGACTTGTTGAATTCAGAAATGCATACCAGCGTAATACTATTCCTCTTATAAAAGGATATGGTGAAAAAAGACCCTTTCACAAGACTGTGATGCTGCGTTTCGAAGGTCATCAGCATCGTAAATCCTCTTTTTTTTTATGTATGTACATTTCTAACACTATACTTTGCGCTATATCACCTTTGCATCAAACTCCAAAAATGCAAGTTAACGCGGGACATTCTAAAACGCTTAACGTGAAAAACACTTAATGTGGCTTAATATATTAATACAGTAGGCCTATTTTTAAAAGACCAAACTTAGTAAACGCATTAATAAAGCAGACAAGCAGCTTGTGTGTGTACAGACAAACAAATGAGCCCATGCGTTAGCGGTTTCCTTATAGGCTAACAGTTTTCTATGGGTGGAAAACGTATTGCGTTCTTATTATGTGGCTTAATGTGTTAAGACAGTGTTTTTGAAAGACCAATCTCAGATAACACATTAATAAAGCATACTATATACAGACAAGCGGAGTCCATAATAAAACACTGTTTTAATGCATCCACGTTGGTGTTTTCCTTATAACGGTTTTCTATGGGAGGAAAACGCTTAACACGTTATTAACCGCATTGCGTTCATATCCGGGACTCATCTGCTTGTTTGTACATAGGATGACTTATTAATAATGTGTTTACAGAGTTTGGTTTTTAAAAACACGGTCGTTAAGCGTTTTTCACGTTAAGCATTTTAAAATGTCCTGTTAACGCTAACGCGAGGGTGTTTCTAATGCAGCGTCTATGGGAGAGACGTATATTTGACATTGTTCTCTCGTTTGACTGCCGTTATCAGTCTCTCTCTCATTTTTTTTTTTTATTTCCTTTGATTGAAAGTCATGAAAACACTATTGTGGAGTTTTGCTTTTGCTATTTGAACAAATAGGAATGAAAAAAATGTTATTTGTTGAACTCTCCCATTCACTGCTCTCGAAGTTTACACAACTATAACGACTTCCGCTGCTGAAAAACCTGGAAATGTAAACAAACAAAACAAGTTCTATAGTGAGAATAGTATGGTAGTATGCGGTTTCAAATCGAGTCCATTAGAACAGCCCACTTTTTCAGCGACACAGAAGTTCCAGAAGTACTTTTTCCCATTCTTTTTTTTTTTAAAGCCCAATAATCCATGAATCATGAAGCTATGAGGAGATTCACATTACAAACTTTGATTTTAAACAAAAAAGTTAATGAAAATCAGAGAAAAATACAAAGACACAAGAATGTGAACGTAATGGCTTTTAATTGAGGCAAAGAACCAACATTTCGAAATACATTAATCAAATTAAAAATGACAGAGCAATATAAAAATTATTATTTAAAGTTGCTGGTTATATCTGTAGAAACAATATATATTTAAGTTCACTGTGAAATATATTCACTTGATTACGTCATTTGCAGTGCTTTATGGGAGTAGGCGGAGCTAAATATCTCACTGCAACTGATTGGTGGAATTTTCTTTACAGCATCATGGGAAATGTAGTTTTTTTTTTTTTTTTTTTAATACCGGAAAACAACCAGGAACTCACCGCCTTCAAAACAGTCCAACAGAGGTGCATACTCTAAAAAAAAAAAGTATCCCAAAAGTAAAACACTTGAAGAAAGTCTGCACACTCCACCAAAGAAGAAGAGGTCAACAGCAATTTACTGAATATGTAGGGCAAACGTTTCAGTCACATGCGACCATTGTTAACGCCAAGCTAACAATCTATGTAGCTATCAATAAATGTAGTGTTTCACCACAAATCCTGCTATTAAACACACTTATTTAACAAATAAGTTGAATTAATACAAACAGATAAGCATAAAGAATCGATTAACAACCTCAGAGCTCACAACTCATCTGTCTTTAAAGGTTTATTAGTTATTGTTAAAAAAGCAATTTCCTTTGGAGGAAACGAATGGAGTTTTTACTTCTGGAAGCAAGTGTTGCACTCTATTCAGCAGCTGTCTTTTCTGTAAATCACGCGCACATCTGCGGTTCCAGAGCATTCTGGGTAGTTGTTGGCACAGATGTCAGTCTTGTTTATCGCCGACTCACTCGTCCTTCCTTAGGATGAGACACGCTGCAAATCTTCAGCAAAGGTGTTCCAAATTATTTTATTTATTTATTTTTTGTGTGTGCAGGTTCTGATGTTTGTACAGTTCTACAAATCTGAAAGCTTCCCTCGTGTGCGCTTGCACGCTTCAGGATGAAATCTACAGAGGTTTTATACATGCAGCCCCTGAACTGGTGTTTATTTGATTTGATCCAGACTCTTGAGAGACTTCAGTGCTGTGACTCCTGAATTTATGCAGACGTGTTGATGCTGAGTGTTTGTGTGAATGTGAAACTAAAGCTCTGTGTCTCTGACTGTCAGACGCACATCAATATTTCAAGAGTGACTGTAGAGAACAGCTTATAATTGGCCATTGCGTTACGCTTCATTTAGCGCCACACGCCACTTCTCTCACTCTCAGTGTGTAAAATCTCTCCAAAGAGCACGATTACATCAGACTGATGTAAAACCTGACCTGCCTTGAATATTTCATACACTGATCGTCTTGTTTTGTGGTTGTGGTTCAGTGTTTGGCTCCTGAATCGTGTTTAATGATGGAATATAATCAGAGATTCGCCATGCTTTCTATTTGTCCATTAAGTTTCCTGAAGATGGTTGTTAGATTTAGTTTCATCAGTCCGTTGTGTATAAAAGTGTTCAGAGATGTTTCTTAGTGTCTTTTATTTACACTTCAGTCATAAAAACAGTTGGTAAGTTTTATTAATTTCCATCAATCCGTCACACTGTCATCACTCACTTGTGTTTATTGCAATCTTTATGTGGCATTCAAATGCTTTAGTAAAAACATTTGGAGTATGAAGGTGCTTACTGTTTTCTTTTGTTAGATAAATATTAAAATGATTGTTCATTACGGTGTTCTGGCCAGTTTCTAGGCCCATTTTACAGCTTGCATTGAACATTTCTGGTAAACAAGTAATTTCAGAGTGAATACGTGAATATGGGTTTTTTTATGCAAACATGTAAACTGTACATAATGCAGTTTTTAAATTAACTTTTAAATTAATATTTGTTGTTAAAATATATTAATTTACAGAGTGGCTGTCATAACTTGTTTCATAATTATTTAATGCATGTTTAAATACATCTTTAAGACATCACTAACAGGTAAAGTAAACTATAATTAGTATATAGTTTAATATTTCACGAAATGCTCTTCTCTAGACATAATTTCTCTAGCAAATAACGAGCTGTAGACACTGATGACTTGCCTGAGGTAAATTAAATGTTAAATTACATTTTGTTTACAAGCTGTTTTATTGACATATTTCATGAGCGATTCCGTGAGACATGAGATGTTCATTCATGTTTATTTCGCGTTAAACTCGTAGTAAAGAGGAAGGGATGATCGCGCTGATGTTTGAACAGCGATCTGTCGAACATCAAACAGCGTCAAAACAGCATTTACTATTTGAATTTCCTGAACAAATGGACTTAATTTGAAAGATGAGACTTTGTTTCTTATCAAAAGTAACAATATATAAAACTGGAAATTCCCAATGAAGTACATGTAGTGGTTAAAACAATGCTGTATTTGTGTAACGACCAGAACGACCCGTACCGAAAATATGTGTACACTTTCCTGAGGTATCTTCGTCTGTTCGTCAGTCTGGTCACTAATTAGATGATGTGCTGTTTAACACCGGTTAAACCTAAACCCCTAACGAGTGTCTTCAAGGCTGGCTCTCTCTCTCTCTCTCTCTCAGGTGTTTCTTCTGCTCGTCTCTAATCTCAAGAGAACCCAACGGTTCGCTCAAACTCAGCATCTTCTGCTCAAACACACCTGAGCACCAGCGGAGATCAGAGGTGCTTCGCTTGCCTTATTCCACCTATTAAAGCCACAGAAAGGAACATAACCCAAGATATTTTGAAGAATGTGTCAGCATTTTTTGTCCATCGTCAGTGGTTCAGTTTTTAAATGAATAGTAAATTATGACACAACGATCATTTTTGGGTGAACCATCCCTGTAATAATAATAAGTACTATATGAGTGTTCGGCCCTGTGGGCTTAAACAGACACACTCAGTAATTTCATTATAATTGCACTAGTCATAAACATTTTCATGACAGTGTTGTTTCTCTCAAATGATGGATTTAGTTTATTGTTTTCATCACACGATAAAACATTTAAACAATATTTTGTCTGATTTATTTGCTTTCTAAGGCAAATTTCATAACGATTATTTCATGTGCTACATGCACACACACACACACACACAAAATAACACACAATAAAAAAAAGAAAGAAAAAAAGTGATATGTTCTTCTGACACTGTTGCCTACTTGATAATCAAGAACATTAAATGCACAAAAACAGCATTTTATTAGGGACAAAATTCTTTGTACACACCCTGTAACATAAACATGAAAAGGTGCAAAAATAAATAAGGTAGTTTTAATGTGACTTCCACATAGCATGCATGCAAATAAATAAATAAATAAATAGTGCATTCTCAGATAGTCTGTTTTATGTTCTTGTACTGTCTGTTCCAGCATTTCGGTTACTTTCATGATTAGATCCAAACTACGTCACTCCTCCTGCTTACTTCAGCTTTGTCCCAGACATGTTCTTTCTTAGCACAATCAATATTTGTAATGGTAAAGAGCTGTAAAATAAATGTGGCGAGCAGCTGAGATCATTTATTCACTCAGATCAAATTCATAGCGAGACGTTCGAGATGCTGTTGAGATCTCCTGTGAAACTCTTTTGGGAAACATCTCCGTTTGATCTGGATTCTGGCTTGGAGAAACACTAGAGATATTACAGAGATCGTCTTCTATGATCTTCGGGATGAGAAACACGACTATATCTCATTTATTTGAAGCTTCATAAATAAGTAAGCAGGGCTTCTTTATGTACGGTTGTGAAGTGGCAGGAGTTTTATTCGGATGGAAACGTCTCTCAGCGCTTGAAACCGAAGACAGGCGAGAAGATTCACATTCGGAGACTCGTCTGCGTTTGTCACGCAGCAACTGAAACGAGGAGAAACGTCTTGTGTAAATTCACAATGTTTTCCAGGCTTTGTCCACCGTCTGCTGATTAAAGAATTGCAAAAATGACTCAATATTTGAACCAGCCGCTGCTGCATTATTGAGCTTTGAGCAATATTTGAGCGATATAGTCTTCTAGATTTTGATATATAATTTAACGCATGTTTAAACGCAGTTGGTTTGTCTCAGAAGTGATATCAATGTTTACTCAGACAGAAAACAGCTTTTATGAAGTTTTAATTAACGGAGTGTCTATTCACACTAAGTGCAAATAGCCCGCAAATGGCGTAGATGGTTAGGTGCATGTTTTTTGACGTGATCGACCCGAGTTCGAATCCGCCTTTTGTCGAACTTTTTTCTCCCTTTTTAAATCTCATATCGCATCGGAAAGGCATTTATTTTCAATAAAAATGAAGGAAATAATCAAAAAGTTGAAAATAAAGTATCGGGTAGGTGTCGGGAGGGCTTTATTGTCCCAATAAGGTGGCATCCATTTAATAATTTGAATTAAAATTATAATTTACACTCAATACATTATTATTGCATACTGTTTTATAGTATACTACAATACTGAGGTGCAGGTAATTGCTACTATTTGCAATAAGTAGTATAAATAGCAGAAAATCTTGCTGTTTTAACATAGTGTAAATATAATCTATAGCTATTTGCACTTAGTGTAAATAGCATATCGTTAAAAAATACTGCTATTTTCACTTAGTCCAAATAGCATCTATAACTATTTGCACTTAATGTAAATAGCGTCTATCTCTAAGAAAATATGTTATTTGCACTTAGTGTAAATAGAATCTATTATAGTGCAAATAGCCGCTGCCTTTAATTAAAGCACGAGACGGTTTCCTCTGGAGGGCTTTTGACTGAAGTCTAGATTTCGTCCAAACTTCCTTAGCGAATTAACGCGAGTGTCCATGAGGCAGCTGGAGGCCAAAGAGAGAATGACATCACAGGATGTGAGCGAGAAACGCTCTCCAGCACTTCCTGTTTTCTATCCTACTTCTGTCAACCTCATTTCCAAACCACACACGCCCAAAACACGCTTTATTGTTGCCTTGCTTTTTCTTCTTTCATGAGAAGTTTTGCTGCATGTCGTTTTTAACGCAGATGTGCTTTGATTGTGGAAAACAAGCTTTCATTCCTGACGGAAGCGTGGGAACTGTGTGGGACGGAAGCGGTTCTTTATTTATTAGCAGCAGGATCAGACGATGATGGCAGGCATTAAGACGTTGAACGTCTGACAAAACCAGCAGTTTGAGAAACACTGCTTCAGGTTAGCTGTTAGCGAAGCCCGTCCAGCGCAAGTGTGTTTAAAATATTAATAATTACGCAGCTTAATGACATTGTGAAAGACTAATCCAGTTTCTGCCAGTTAGTGAATACGTCAAACTCTCTGAAAAGCCTCCAACGTTAAACAAACGACCGGTGGGAAGCTGATTTCTCCTGAGACGCGGGACGATGCTGGGAGAAAAGTTTGCTCTTTTTTGCTGACATGTTTTGTAAAGGTACGGCGAGTTAATAATAGAGCGTGTCCTGCGCTGGGCTGGAGCGAGATGTTCTTTCTGCTTTCCTCGAATAGATTTTCTCATTTAATTCATCCTGGAGGGGAAGCCAGTAACTTGCTTTCGCAGCTCTAGTTTTCAGATGCGTTCGTGCTAATTGCGTAAATGGCGCGTGTTGAGATGCAGTGAGGGTTTGAGACATCAATGCATGATTTATATTCACTGGAGAATTCACTGTTCAGTTAAACAACTACGCAGGTAGATTTAGGTTATACAAACGTTGTAGGAGCATTGTTTTGAAATGTTCCTAAAATGTTCAAATGTCCAATTTTCTTGTCATGATTGTAATGTTATTTATAGGTTACTAACTTTGTTTTCACCAAATATATAACGTTAGAACTTTAAAATGTCCAGTTTTCTTGTTGTAATTAGAAAGTTATTTGTTTAGACCGATACAAATACTCTTTAATATATACTTGTAGACACTACATATATACTTGTGTATGCAATAAATACTAGTAGACATGATGGGCCCCTTGACAAAGCACTGATCCCTAACCCCGGTGACCTGTAACACGGGTATTTCTCAGCAGCACTCCAGATGCCACACAGTTTGTGCTGCAGGAGTCAGAGGTACACTCTTAAAAATAAAGGTGCTTCACGATGCCATAGAATAACCTTTTTTTCTAAATGGTTCCATAAAGAACCTTTAACATCTGAAGAACTGTTTCTGTTTGACAAAAGGTTCTTTGTGGTGAAAAAAGGTTCTTCAGATTATAAAAAGGTAAGAAAGAGATGGTTCTTTAAAGAACCTTTGACTGAATGGTTCTTTGTGGAACCAAAAATGGTTCTTCTATGGCATCGCTGTGAAGAACCTTTTGAAGCACCTTTATTTTTAAGAGTGTAATAACAGGCCAGACTCAATCTGACGGCTGATGTTCAGGAGCATTTGGATTCATGGCGTGGAGCGGCTCGTATCGCAGGTGCCATCGTGACACAGGGGATGCTGGAGGCGCAGTAATCAAGCCGCTGTCCATCCCAGAGATACACGACTCATCCGGTGCGGACTCTGACTGATAACCCATCCGCCTGGAGATCCAGCACAGGAACACGACGAGCCCCGGCCTCAACACACCCTCCAACGGCTGCAGCCGCTGCAGATAAGCATCGCTTCATTAATTGCACATAATGCGTGCCGACGGAGGATCTGCCGTGTTTTTCTGCCACGATAAAAACGAGCGACTCAGGCTGGATGTGCTTAACAAATCGCAGCTGTTGTTTTTTCTCTTCGCCCGGTTAGCAAGTGACAAATATCCCTCGGTCTCGAGCGCCGCCGCAAATGTCAGCCGCGCTTAAATCTACGGCAGCATTTATTAAAGTGTTAATTAAACGGGGTGGCAGGATGAAGAAGGACAGAAAGTCTGCGGTAGTTTGTCAGGACATCTGTCTGGATCAGAATTAAGACTTCGGAGCGCCTGCCGCTTACTGTCTGCGTTCTCTGTAACGCTCGAATTGAGCTCGAATGCTCTGAAATGTTTCCTCGCTGGTCAGTGAGGCTCAGAGCTGTTGTTTTCAGATGCCAGAAACATCAGCGATAAATGTTGCTTTGATCTGTGAAGGAGTTTCCATAATCAGACGCCGTGAGGGCTTTAACCCTCATAATGCATTCATGATCTGTACGCTACTTTCATATTCTGGGTCCATCTGGGCCTGAAGAAACATCATTTTATAAAATAGTCACGACTTCATATTTTTAAACTAAAACCATATCATATTTGATTAGCAACTTTTCATTAATAAGTGAAATGTGAATAAAAATGAATGTTACCATGTTATTACATGCTATTATAAGAACATATACTCTGAGAATTACCAGCATTAACCCCATTAGAATTAATTTCATTTAATTAAATTTATAACTCATGATGGCTCAAAAACAGTACAAATTTATGAAACCGGCATTTTATTTCTAAAAAAAAACATCAAAACAACAGAGATATTACTCATTTTGAGTTCAAACTAAATAAATGTGTTTTACTTGCTTAAGCCTGCATAAACGTGATCAATTTTTCATGCTGCATTCGTTTATTAATAGACATTCACATTCATGTTCATCAACAAAATTCAGCCCCAAAAGTGTGTGAGATATGGGGAAAAGGCTAAACATATTTTGCACAAGTTTTTGACACTAATATAACTTCATAGATAATTTTACAAAAAGTGTTTTTGACACCTAATGGTACTCCATATACACCTGGGTCAAAATGACCCAAACACAAAATGTATACAATTTGTTTTAAAGGTTATATCTCTTAAAAAAGTATATTTTGAGGGTCTTAATGCATTTGCAAAATGTTGTTCCCTTACTAAAACTATGCTCTTTTTTTTTTTTTTTTTTTTTGACAGGTTCAGTACAGACCATATATGATTTCATTTCTGATTAGTCCGTTTAGACCATTTGTGAGTTCCTGCATGAAATCTAAACAACTGTGTTTAGAAAGATAATAAAATTAATCTAACTCTTAACATGAATATTACTAAAAACGAAATCTTTTTTTATGTTAGATTTGAATGTTGGATATCTCTACCTATCATGATTTTTATCATATTTCATGCAGTCAAACTCAAGCAAATACTTATTTAAATGAAAAGATGCTTCAAAGAGCAGACTGCTGTATTTGACAGCATGTCTGCATAGATGGCAGATATGAAGAACTCCTCAGCCTTTGCTCTGCGAAACCCCTTCGCCTGCCCTCTCCTCTCCAAATGTCCATCTAATCTTCAGCGGTGTTCCCTCCACCCACAGACATGCGCTAACTTTGGCACTCCTTCCACTACAAACACCAGGCTCAAAGCACAAAGACTGGCCAAGCAGGGCCTTGCTCGCTTTAGGCTTTCACAAAACACTAAAACAATTCTGGGAGGTTCCCCTGAGCTCTATTTATAGACCAAAACAACAATACACACAACTGAGTGAGGGGTGGAGGAATGTGAATCACCACTGGGCCTACAGATGATCCATAAAAGGTGTAAAGTTCACTTTCAAAAAGTCTGATTGGGAAATCTCTCATTCTAACCAGGGTTTCTCCTCCGGTGACCCTGCTTGATCCACAATGGATGGCTACGTGATTTAAAGAGATAACATTGCTGATTATGTAGCCGTCATGATTTTCTGAAGTTCCTTTTCAGGAGCACCACAGCATGTCCCACACAGGGTTTCACCAGGTGCACTCTAGGTATTTTCCAAGCTAGAACATTTCAGTTTTTCTAATGTCCTGAGGCAGTGCTCAGCTTCTGTTTCATTTGTACTCTTTATAGTACAGAGATTTATTACTTGCAATGTTTTTAATAGCTGATTACTGGATATTAAACAGCTGGAGGACACCAAATGTCAATGTATCTTGATGAAAGAAAACACAAAATGCATACACAGATGACTTCAGTGCGTCAAAATAAGAAATTGTCAACTGGGCATGAAAATGAATTCACTACTAAAATAATATAGCACAAATTTCATAAGAGCAGCCCTGAGCGCACACCTTCTCTGATATATGTGTCTGTCTGCTTGAGTGATGAATGTGAACATGCACTATTGTGTAGGATTGAAGAACACGTCCTGTGTGTACTCACGGCTAAGCCGATGAGTACATGAACAACAGATACATGCACCTAGTAAACAAACCGCTCAAACACCATCAAGGGTGACTGAGCTATGACACCTGTCATGCGTCCACTCCCATCAGCATCAATGCTCTCAGCGAGTAAGCCATTCAGTCTGTTTACTCTCACGACTCCAGTTTTTAGCTCCAGGTTCAGCATTGACACAACACCATACTGGATGTTTTTTCTATACTGAACATCCTCATTTACACTTAAAAACTTCTATAAAAAAAAAAAAAAAAATCTTAGACACCACATCTGTTTCCTACCAGTTTCCTGTGCCTCAGAGTAAAAAAAAATATTAAAAAGTTAAAAAGTTTACTGTGATAAGCATCACAATCACAAGATTTCTCATTATTTGAGATCTAAAGTCATATTTCAGTAAAGCCCCAATTGGATATGTAAAGTCACATTATCGGTTATACAGTAATCTCTCAATTGTGCGATATTTTGTTACAATGGTAAGATATACACACTGCTCCGGGTGTGTGTTCACGGTGTGTTTGTGTTCACTGCTGTGTGTGTGCACTTTGGATGGGATAAATGCAGAGCACTAATTCTGAGTATGGGTCACCATACTTGGCTACATGTCACGCCACTTTCACATTATATTGTAAAATCGTAATAACGAAAAAAGACAAGATTTGAAATTCACAGTTAACGTTCTTTTTTTTTTTTTTTTAAAAACGGT
>NW_015557127.1:8203-12768 GCF_001515605.1 Sinocyclocheilus anshuiensis | reverse complement strand
CATGACACAGGGGATGCTGGAGGCGCAGTAATCAAGCCGCTGTCCATCCCAGAGATACACGACTCATCCGGTGCGGACTCTGACTGATAACCCATCCGCCTGGAGATCCAGCACAGGAACACGACGAGCCCCGGCCTCAACACACCCTCCAACGGCTGCAGCCGCTGCAGATAAGCATCGCTGCACATAATGCACATAATGCGTGCCGACGGAGGATCTGCCGTGTTTTTCTGCCACGATAAAAACGAGCGGGATGTGCTTAATTAATTGCACATAATGCGTGCCGACGGAGGATCTGCCGTGTTTTTCTGCCACGATAAAAACGAGCGACTCAGGCTGGATGTGCTTAACAAATCGCAGCTGTTGTTTTTTCTCTTCGCCCGGTTAGCAAGTGACAAATATCCCTCGGTCTCGAGCGCCGCCGCAAATGTCAGCCGCGCTTAAATCTACGGCAGCATTTATTAAAGTGTTAATTAAACGGGGTGGCAGGATGAAGAAGGACAGAAAGTCTGCGGTAGTTTGTCAGGACATCTGTCTGGATCAGAATTAAGACTTCGGAGCGCCTGCCGCTTACTGTCTGCGTTCTCTGTAACGCTCGAATTGAGCTCGAATGCTCTGAAATGTTTCCTCGCTGGTCAGTGAGGCTCAGAGCTGTTGTTTTCAGATGCCAGAAACATCAGCGATAAATGTTGCTTTGATCTGTGAAGGAGTTTCCATAATCAGACGCCGTGAGGGCTTTAACCCTCATAATGCATTCATGATCTGTACGCTACTTTCATATTCTGGGTCCATCTGGGCCTGAAGAAACATCATTTTATAAAATAGTCACGACTTCATATTTTTAAACTAAAACCATATCATATTTGATTAGCAACTTTTCATTAATAAGTGAAATGTGAATAAAAATGAATGTTACCATGTTATTACATGCTATTATAAGAACATATACTCTGAGAATTACCAGCATTAACCCCATTAGAATTAATTTCATTTAATTAAATTTATAACTCATGATGGCTCAAAAACAGTACAAATTTATGAAACCGGCATTTTATTTCTAAAAAAAAACATCAAAACAACAGAGATATTACTCATTTTGAGTTCAAACTAAATAAATGTGTTTTACTTGCTTAAGCCTGCATAAACGTGATCAATTTTTCATGCTGCATTCGTTTATTAATAGACATTCACATTCATGTTCATCAACAAAATTCAGCCCCAAAAGTGTGTGAGATATGGGGAAAAGGCTAAACATATTTTGCACAAGTTTTTGACACTAATATAACTTCATAGATAATTTTACAAAAAGTGTTTTTGACACCTAATGGTACTCCATATACACCTGGGTCAAAATGACCCAAACACAAAATGTATACAATTTGTTTTAAAGGTTATATCTCTTAAAAAAGTATATTTTGAGGGTCTTAATGCATTTGCAAAATGTTGTTCCCTTACTAAAACTATGCTCTTTTTTTTTTTTTTTTTTTTTTTAGAATTTTTCCAGGTTAAAATGCACTCAGAAGCATTATGAGAGTTAAGAACAATTTTAGCATTGGGATAATTTTCAATTATCGCCAAGACAAAGTGAGTTCACAAAGAGGCAAGTCAACAGAAGAATATATTTTGCGGTTGTGCTGAGATTTGGGGGATAAATCGGGGTGTGAGTGATTTCGTTAGTGTCTGTCTCTCGTCTCCTCGTTAGCACAGATCGCATGTTTCACACCAGCCAGGGAGAAAACCACACTCACGTTTATTATTAGACGTGAGAATCCGTTCAGCTCCATCAGCTGACAACACCGCCGTCTTCCAAATGCTAATCAATGCTTCTGTCACACGACTTTATAAGCAAACATCCCTTTGTTAGGAGAAAAGCTTCTGCATTGTTCTGTCTGACACAGGTTTGTTTTGAGAGGAGGGATTGTGGGTAAGTTGATCCGTGGTTACTGATGGTTATTCTGTATGCCGCCATCGGGAGGCGCGAGAGACAGATAGACGGATGAGACAGAGAGATTCCTGTCCACAAACAGTGTTGAAATGTGTTCATGAGCTTGGATGGCATAACACGACGTTATGAGCGTTTTCACAGGGAACACAAAAACGCGTGAGATGTCGATGAGCTCTTCTATATTACATTCATTATATGAGTTCAAAGAAAGAAAACTGAGTGGGTAACAGGGTTGAAGATTCTGCCTAAATGAAGTAGACACTCAGTAGGGCGCAGCAGGTTTGGGACACATGCTGGATTTCCGTAACAAAAATTGTTTAGGTTTTCCCCTTAAAATAAATTGGGTAACAGGGTTGAATGTTGACTTGGGTAACAGGGTTGAAAGCCAATTTGAAATCCTGTTGGGTTTTTGATGAAGGAATCAGAACTTGCGGATCGGCCTTCGGAAATATATCATGACTGCAGTGCTTCATTCTGTGATCCGATGAGTCTGTGGTCCAGAGCAGAACCTTTTTTTAGGATGAAACTTGATAAGAGTTTCCTCTGTCCGTCAATATTTCCAGCAAACAATATGTGATTTAAGAGTCAGACCTTTCTAGACATCCCTTAACACAATCCAAACACAATGCACCACAGAAACCCAAAAATACACATTCAAGTTCATTTAATAACACTTAATTTAAAGCCTGAATATAAAGTCAAAGCAAAAATGATTCAGACACCAGATTTGGATTTTTTTTTTTTCTAGTGTGTGCAGGATGTTCATTTATGTAAGTGAGGATAGCAAAATAAACCCAAAAAATCTTCATATAGTGGACTACCAGTAAAATTGATCAAATTGCGGGACCAAAAATTATTCAGACACTTTGACCTGACCATGTTTTGCGTTAGTGTTTTTTTCTTTTTATTTAATTGCTAATGTGACCTTTTTACACCACAGACTGAACAAAAATAAGCATTGCTTATTCATCGACCGAATTCATTACATACCTTTCTATCAAAGTTATCTGACATTATCAAGCTGAATTTGTTCTGACAGTTTAACTCTGAGTTCTTGTCATATTGTAATACCATTTTCTAAACTATAGTAGATAAACTGTAATAATGAGAGAAATGTTGAAGGTGCCAGAATAAAATTTGGTTTGACTGTATAATACATAACGTATGTGTAATATATTGTTGATGCTTTCAAAATAATGCATATTGTAATGCATACTTTATTTCTATAAATATATCAAGCATTATGATAATTGCAGCATGGCAAAACGCATGCCATTGTGTATTCTAATGCATCACATTAATTATGAATAATGCATGAATATGTAGTGTAGAACTGTTTACGCATTTGACGCACAGACAGGCGTTAAGTGAAGTTCGCGCTCATTGTTTACAGCCACCCAGTGTCCGGATCACACACACCGCAGTGAATCTGGAGAACTAACATCCTGTTGGTTTCCAGTTTAAACTAAAGCGCGCGCCACAGGAGGCCTTTCCCGCGCACGATGCATGGGGTATTTTTATTATGGCGCTGGGCGTCTGTCGGAGTCGCTGCACCTGCACGAGGCGCTTCGCTTCGTCTGGAGTCCTGCGGGCTCCGTACTTTCACATCTCACAGAGTTATTTTTAGTAAATGGATTCTGCTGCCGTGGCACGAGCGCCATGTGTGTGTTTCAGTTGGAAGGCGCGTGTCATTTCGGGAGTGTGTGTCGCTCCCGTGGGAAATAAAAGCTCCCCAGTGCTGACACGGGCTTAGCGGATACTATTGATCAAATCCAGGATGGGCTGTAACCGCCGGAGATCCTGTGCCTGTCCTGCTGCATTTTCCATCACAGCGCAGATATTAATTGATGGATCACAAGGCTCGTTTGAACACTGACAATAATCAACAGATGAACAGCGTTTGTCAGATCAGTCGTGAGATCTCGTGCGTGTTGCGTAACGACTCGCATTACGTCATCGCGACTCACGACTTTATCCTTTCAGAAGCCCGCGTCATTTTTCTCGCGGTATAATTACCGGTTCTGCATCGCCGCCTTTGCCTCCAGAGAGAAGAAAAAACACTGAGATGCTCTATTTTTTTTCTGGACGGCCAGCCTTTGTTTATTGGTCGTTAAGAATTAATCATTGTCAAGTTATTCTTAAGAGACAAAATAATGAGACAATGACAAAGTGGCCACAAATTGCTGCCTCTACATATATATGAAACGAGGTTTGCCTTACCGCGGTAAATGAGCACCGCGACGAAGTAGAAGCACACCATGCCCCACATGAAAAAAAATACTATAGTAATTTATAGTAAATACTATAGTTTTTTTAACCATACTGTAGTAAAGTGTATTATACTGTATGTATTATAGTATTTACAACACTTTGTTAATGAATGCCACAGCATATTGCAGTATTAACTATAGTGAACTTATAAACTGTAATAAATACTGTAGTATACTTGTTTCAGATTCATCTGAGCATATCTGTTTATTTAACTTCAATGTATGTGTGTGTGTGTGTCTGTGTGTGTTTGTTTGTGTGTGTGTGTGTATGTGTGTGTGTGAGTGTGTGTGTGCGCGCGCGCGTGTGTGTGTGTGTGTGTGTGTGTGTGTGAGAGTGTGTGTGTGTGTGT
>NW_015557127.1:5461-8126 GCF_001515605.1 Sinocyclocheilus anshuiensis | reverse complement strand
TGTGTGTCTGTGTGTGAGTGTGTGTGAGTGTGAGAGTGTGTCTGAGCCGGCTGAGAGGACACGCCAGCTCTTTCTTTATCTCTTTTCTCGACAGTTCCAGCTTCTCTTTCTCTCGCTCCCACGGGCCTAATTATCCGTAAACGAATCAGATGAAACTAAGGGAGACTTTCTTGGAGTACGCTGCCCTGTGAAAAAAGGTAAAAATATAGAGAGCACAAAAGCAGTGGTTTGTGGACGAGGGACGGCTGTAGTTTATGAGTCACGCCAGCGCTGACGTCACAGGCTGCTGGTCTATTTACACATCGCTTTGCACCTGCTCGCCATGCTATTTTTAATTAGTTTGCAGTGTTAAACGCGTTAAAAGTGTTTAAACACGAAAACCAGCCACTCGCGTTTGGAAATGAACAGGGTTTCGGTTTGACCCGAGTGAAGCTCCGATGCAAAATAAAGTGAGGTGAAACAAGGTCACAAAATTAAGCTTTCCTGTGAAACACAAACCTAATGAAGGGGTGCTTAAATATCGGTTTATATTTCATTCTGAAACTGTGAATACACCACTGCAGAGGGATGTGAAAGAAAAAAAATGTAATTTCAAACCCATATGCTGTTGTGTTTCTCTACATGGAAAAAAAAGAGACATTTTGAAGAATCTTCATGCTGAGTCAATTAAGCTCAGTGATAGTGATGAAGAAGCATCAATCATGAAGTCATAAAAGAAATTGTGTTTGCTATAGGTTTTTGTTAGGTAGTTTCTAGGGTATTCTCATTGTTTGCTATAGGTTGTTGTTAGGTAGTTTCTAGGGTATTCTGAGTGTTTGCTAGGTTGTTGTTAGGTTGTTTCTATGGTATTCTCAGTGCTTGCTAGGTTGTTGTTAGGTAGTTTCTAGGTTGTTCTAGGTTGTTACACTTAAACAAAAAATGCTGGGTTAAAAACAACCATTTCTCGGTTATTTGGCAACCCATCGCTGGTTAAACATTGGACACAACACATGCTGGGTTGTTTTATTTAACTCAACTATTCTTTCAAAATTACTATATTGCTGGCTTAAAATGGGCTGGAAAGTGGAAATCACACATAATTACTAGAAGTAATAGTAATAATCAAAAGGTGAACATTTATTAATAAGCAAAATGTAAGACAAATTTAATTTATTTGAATAATTAATTCTGGATCATTTATAATTCTCAGCATAGTATACAATATTACATTTAAACTCATGTAACAAGCATAGAAATAAAAAATGTAACATTTAAGAGTAACATTTTAATTCAACACTCTAAAAAATGCTGGGCTATTTTTAACCCAAATGCTGGGTTCAGCTTGTTGAGTGATTTTCTTGGGTTATTGTTAATATTTTTACCCAGGTGCTGGGTAGTTTGTATACATTTTATTTAATTTATAAAGTCTTTACTGTGCTGTAAATTATACTATTTTATGCAACATAAGGACGAGTGTCAGCTGTGTCAGCATTGGTCATGATGGAAACGCCTTTGCCTTGCATAACATAAATGGATTTTATTTGTTTTAGTACTGAGTTTAATTTAATTTGATGTTAAAATATGTTCTCTAATCTCAGTACTGTTTTTGGAGTCAGTCACTGCATCTTTCAGCTTCGAGTGAAACCCCGGCGAACAGCAGCCCTTCACCGTCTCGGATTTCAGCGACACACCGGCACGAGAATTAGAGCTATTTCAGTAAAAAGCTGAAATAGTTTTGTTCTGTGTTATTGCTTAATAATAAATGTTCATCTTTTGATTATTGCTGTTGCCTCTAGTAATTCTGTGTGTGATGTTTTAATTTCCAGCCCATTTTAAGGCAACAAAATCATATTTTTTAAACAATAGTTGACTTAAATAAAACAACCCAGCATGTGTTCTGTCCAATATTTACCCAGCGCTGGTTTGACAAGTAACCCAAGTTGGGTTGTTTTTAACCCAGCATTTTTTTTTTTTTAAATGAGAGTGTTGCTAGGTAATTTATAGGATGTTCTCAGTGGTTGTTAGGGTGTTGCTAGGCAGTTCCCAGTTTGTTCTGGGTGGTTGCTAAGACATTGTCATGTAGTTAGGTGTTTGGGGCATTGACATGTGGTTGCTAGGGTGTTCTGTATAGTTGCTATGCAGTTGGTGATTTCAGTGGTTGCTAGGTGTCATAGGTGGTTGCTAGGGCATTGTTGACTCTGGACAGATGGCCAGTACCAAAGTGACTTTTGAAAGCAGTCCATCTTATGATGGCAGTAAAGAGAGAAAGGAATCCAGTGATGAAGCGCATCAGGAATCAGAGCAGCAGAGCAACGTGTGAGATCTGTAGTGAACACAGCAAACTGTGTGTAATTGCCTTTATTCAGAGCAGAGCTGATTATGAGCCGCACGTTGGCAAACATTCATAATGAGGTCATAAAGCCATTTTAACAAGAAGAGCATATGAGAGAGAAACACAAGTCCAGCTGAATGTGAATGGAATTATTCAGGATGAACGGGAACGTATTGAACAAGCTCTTTGACAGACACACTGAGAGTAAATCTGAGCTCAACAACAGATACATGTAAACACTTCTGTGGGCCCAAAAAAAGTTAACAGCAGTGTTATTATAGTTAACTTAAACAAAAGGTTACTTGAAATATATATATGTAGACACACACACACACACACACACACACACATTCT
>NW_015557127.1:4086-5282 GCF_001515605.1 Sinocyclocheilus anshuiensis | reverse complement strand
ACACACACTCTCTCACACACACACACTCTCTCTCTCTCACACACACACACACACATATTAAAAAAAGAACACATGCTGCAAAATGTAAAGTTTAATGAAAGTATTAAACGATTATAATAATGTCTGAATGATACTAAAATAACACTTTACAGTCGGTCAGAACATAAACTGCAACATAACATAAACATGCTTTTAGATAGATGATGTCTATTAAAGTCACTTACTTAACTTTTATAATTGTATAACTTTATAGAATTATTTCACATATTTCTTACATATAACCACTAAGATGAAAATATGAGGGGAAAAATGTACAATAAATTTATTAAAAATTCAATTAGTTAATACCTTATTTTATATGTTATTTCAAATGATGTTTTTTTTTATTTTTTACTTTCAGTAAATATTAAAATAAGTATATGCTTTTTTACATAAACCTGTATATGTAAAATGCTACTTAATATTTATAAAAAAAACAACAACAATTGAAAAAGAGTCTGATGCTTTCATAGTGAAAAGAGGACTTGACTCCTGAACGCTCACGTCAGGAGAGAAACATGTCCATCTTGATCTTTCTGAAAGTCTTTCTGAAATCCTGAAGGACAAAGGCAAACGGCAAAGGCAGTGGCCTGATAAAGTGACTGTACAGAGAGCTAGACGCTCCTCGTGTCGCTCTGAGAAAGCAGCATCGGTGAGGAGCCGGTAAATGCTGCGGTCGGTAATTAGTCGCTACGGATCAGCGGGAGCGACATTGTTTCCTCTCCCTCGGGATTCGGCTCTTCTTCCAGTCTTTCTGAGGAGGAACAAACTCTGCAGCTTCTGGCTGTTGTTTTATTCTCTTACTGACGGCATTCACTGCTCTGTGTGTATTGTTGTGTTTCAAATGTGTGTGTTAGTGTCGTGATGAATAATTTCTGACAGCGTTTAACATGAGTTTCCAACAACATCCAGCTTAATGTCTCATTTACCGTCCAGTGTTTGTGTGTGTTCCCTAATGAAGACTGTTCTAGAACTGAACTGACTTAATTATGATGCCTCGCTGATGCACTTTTTCACTGGAGGAAGTGTTATTATGGATTATGGACTCAATGTATTTTAGTTAAAAATGTCTTAATGCTGGATTAGTTTCAGCTTTTGTCTTCTCCAGATGTTAACTGATGGACTGGAGTGCTGTGGATTACTTGTGGATTATTGTG
>NW_015557127.1:0-3232 GCF_001515605.1 Sinocyclocheilus anshuiensis | reverse complement strand
CACACACACACTCTCTCACACACACACACTCTCTCTCTCTCACACACACACACACACATATTAAAAAAAGAACACATGCTGCAAAATGTAAAGTTTAATGAAAGTATTAAACGATTATAATAATGTCTGAATGATACTAAAATAACACTTTACAGTCGGTCAGAACATAAACTGCAACATAACATAAACATGCTTTTAGATAGATGATGTCTATTAAAGTCACTTACTTAACTTTTATAACTGTATAACTTTATAGAATTATTTCACATATTTCTTACATATAACCAATAAGATGAAAATATGAGGGGAAAAATGTACAATAAATTTATTAAAAATTCAATTAGTTAATACCTTATTTTATATGTTATTTCAAATGATGTTTTTTTTTATTTTTTACTTTCAGTAAATATTAAAATAAGTATATGCTTTTTTACATAAACCTGTATATGTAAAATGCTACTTAATATTTATAAAAAAAACAACAACAATTGAAAAAGAGTCTGATGCTTTCATAGTGAAAAGAGGACTTGACTCCTGAACGCTCACGTCAGGAGAGAAACATGTCCATCTTGATCTTTCTGAAAGTCTTTCTGAAATCCTGAAGGACAAAGGCAAACGGCAAAGGCAGTGGCCTGATAAAGTGACTGTACAGAGAGCTAGACGCTCCTCGTGTCGCTCTGAGAAAGCAGCATCGGTGAGGAGCCGGTAAATGCTGCGGTCGGTAATTAGTCGCTACGGATCAGCGGGAGCGACATTGTTTCCTCTCCCTCGGGATTCGGCTCTTCTTCCAGTCTTTCTGAGGAGGAACAAACTCTGCAGCTTCTGGCTGTTGTTTTATTCTCTTACTGACGGCATTCACTGCTCTGTGTGTATTGTTGTGTTTCAAATGTGTGTGTTAGTGTCGTGATGAATAATTTCTGACAGCGTTTAACATGAGTTTCCAACAACATCCAGCTTAATGTCTCATTTACCGTCCAGTGTTTGTGTGTGTTCCCTAATGAAGACTGTTCTAGAACTGAACTGACTTAATTATGATGCCTCGCTGATGCACTTTTTCACTGGAGGAAGTGTTATTATGGATTATGGACTCAATGTATTTTAGTTAAAAATGTCTTAATGCTGGATTAGTTTCAGCTTTTGTCTTCTCCAGATGTTAACTCGACGGATGCATCCCTCACCGGTTGGGGTGCGGTCATGAGTGGCCACCCTGCCCGCGGTCTGTGGAGTGGTCGCCATCTGACGTGGCATATCAATTGTCGGGAGATGCTGGCCATGTTTCGAGTTCTGAAACTCTTTCTCCCAGACCTAAGAGGTCACCATGTGTTGGTGCGCACAGACGACACAGCGGTGGTCTCTTACATCAACCACCAGGGAGTTCTGCGTTCGCGCCCCTTGTACAAGCTGGCGCACCAGATACTTGTGTGGTCCCAAGGCAAACTCCTCTCGCTGAGAGCAGTTCACGTTCCTGGGCATCTCAATATGGGAGCAGACATCCTGTCGAGGCAGGGGCTGAGGCCCGGGGAATGGATGCTTCACCCCGAGGTGGTGAAGCAGATATGGAGAGTGGTTGGCCAGGCTCAGGTGGGCCTGTTGCGACTCATATGATATCGCACTGTCCCCTCTGGTTCTCTCTGACTCATCCAGCTCCACTGGGGCTGTATGCCATGGTACAGACGTGGCCGAGGATTCGCTTGGTCCCCTAGCGTTTCCGACGCAGCGTCTCGTTCCCTCGAGGAACTAGGGTTACATACGTAACCTGAGACGTTTTTGTGCTAAGGTTTTGAGAAAGTAAATAATTAACATTGTATTAATGTTAGAAGGACGTTTGTTCATAACTTTGGAAGAACCTTGCCTTGTTTCTTTTTAGCTGCAAATACACTAAAAATAATGCATTTAGTGCTGAATCGTTTCCAAGCTCATCAAATATGAAGAATGGGAATGAAGTTTGTTCTTGTGCATCAAGCAGCACATGTACGTTTCTGTTTACCATCTTCTGCGTCTCTCCAGAAGACTTGGATTATCACTTAATTTGTATGGATTACGTTTACGATGTCTTTATGAACTTTATGAAGCATCAAAGTCTTACAGATTTGGAAAAACATGACAAAACTATGATTTTTGGGTGAACTATCGCTTTAATTGCAGACTCGATTCAGATCATGAACTGTTGGGTCTCCACAGATCGTAAGATTCATCACAATGATGCCACGGCTTTATTTATTCCACTGATTTCACTGTGGCTTGAGGGCCTGTGAAGGAACATTGTGCTACATATTGTTTTGAGAGTTGGATCCAGCACAAACCACATGTGAACATTCAGACCGCTTCCCTTCTGTTCAGCGCCGAGATGTGTTTGGCCTTTACAATCACATTAATTGTCTCATTGTTTGCAGGTCTGGGAGACTAATTACACAGTGTTTTGCCAAAGCCAGCCGGCCAATCATTTACGCGCAATTCTCTTGACAATTTAAATTGGGATCAGAGAAAGTCTTTTAGCATCCGTAAACGGTGTAATAAATTTTTTAGTGCTCGTACTACAGAGACTAAACGCTTCAGACATATATCGAGTGGAACATTTGTAACTTCTCTCAATGATTATTTCATGTTCTTATTTAGGATTTCAATGTTAACGTTCAAATTTAAAATTCAAAATTCAAAAAAGGTTTTGATTTGAAGATGAAGTGTGTAATTTCCGCATTATGCATTATTAATTTAATAGTTACACTACTCATTGCATTTTAAATAGGGTTATAACTTGTAATCTGTAACCTAATACATTTCCAAATTAACCTTCCCAACACTGTTTGTGAGTCAGTAGATATTATTAGTATTATTATTATTATTATTATAAAAATATGATTCATTACACTTACATTCTCTACCATTTAACAGACACTACATCCATTAGCCCTGGACTGTGTTTCCCAAAAGCATCATAAGCTTAAATACAGCATAGACCCATTGAAAGCAATGAAGCTAAGATCAACTTAAGCATACAGTGCTTTTGGGAAACGCAGCCCAGGTCAGCACCATATTTTAGAGTTTGTGGTGTGCATTACAATTGAGATTTGTGAATGTTATTGTGAGTATTATTTAAAATGCAAAATATTTCACAGGTTTTTCCAGTGTCGTCAACATACTTTCCACCCTGTTAGGCTTGTGAAAAATTTCCTTTAACAAAAGTCAGTCTCTTAATGACATCACCCTGCAGGAAGTGACATCATTCTGGAGG
>NW_015557126.1:394189-407949 GCF_001515605.1 Sinocyclocheilus anshuiensis | reverse complement strand
CTAAATATATATAATGAGCTGGTGGTTGTGTGTATAACCCTTCTGATAGTTGCTTTGCAGTGTTTCCCGAGACCTGTGTGTTTCGGACGCAGTGTCTCGTTCCCTACTCAGGGAACCATGGTTACATAAGTAACCTGAGACGTTTTCTCCGCTGCACGTGCGTATAAGCAGCCAAGTGAATGCAGTGAAGCAGCCGAGCGGAAATAATTTGCATATTAAATTAAATTAATTAAATTATATGCGCGGGTGAGATTGTTTTCATTCATTTTTTTTAAACCGTAGATATGAAAATGTTTACGATATGATAACCGTGCACGTTCAAACTGTGATAAACCGTCATACCGGTATATCGTTACAATCCAGCCGCGGCTGGCCAGTATAACACAAGCATATAAGATCAGCTCCGGTTCCCATGGAGCCGTAACGCGCCGCAGACGTGTGCAGTGAGGCGCAGATCAGCTCTAATGTCACTGAATCTGCTGTTAAAAATGAACCATCCATTCATCATATCATCATGCAAAACGTACACGACAAATAGCGAATTTTTCATTGTTTCTCGAAAAGTCATAGCATTTCCACACCAGGGATGACATGACTGTGGCGCCAAATCATTTATGTCCTCACGCATCATGTATGTCGTCACGCGTTGACGTCATCAAATTGTGATCGGTTCGTGAGATCGGCCAAGTGTAGTGAGTACCGATCGAGTCATAAAATGTGATTATCGGCCGATACTGATCTCCGGCCGATCGATCGGAGCATCCCTAATTATTATAACTTATTTTTATTATAAGCTTCACGTTTCTGCTTTTAAATCCGCCAAAAATTTGTCTCTTTTACTTCCTTTGTAAGTGCCTCATTGAAACCGTTTTTTTTTTTAAGAAAACAAGTTGCAAGTTGAAATAATTTTTGTGGTGATCAACATTATTCCACAAATGTTATTAAGCTTAATTTAGCTTCATTTGTAATGAACATGGTATATTCCTGTTAATATTATCCTATTGCCTATTTGGCCTAAATAAAATGAAAATAATTTCAGAGAAAGAGTAATAGTATTTTGTAGTACATTACAGTACTATTTGATTAAAGGTTATGAAATATTTTTTTTATAATAACATGCATCAATCATTCACAATAAGGCCAAGGGCATGCATCAAGACAGTAAATAGGGTCAATTTTGATTCCGCATTCTGCATATATTCTGTTATAAAGGTTTCCATTTATATAACAAGACCCTTTACAGTCATTAAAAATCAAAACGAGTGGACTCCTGAAACATAATGATTTGACCTGAAAACATCCATGAAATCAATGTTTCACAACCTAGGAAAAATGCTCACAATTCCAGCGAGGCAATTACTACTGTGACTCAATGTTACATAGCTCAGATTTATTTTCATTAACACAGAAAACAATATCATAAGCCAGTGGCCAACTATGGTAAATCTATTTAAATAGCCTCAATCTACTCTGATATCCTATGAGATACATTTTGACCACCCAGGCAGATATACATCCTCAAATAAATCAACATTCGCAGCGCTGAACCACATTGGACTTCCTTCTAATTAGTAGTGTCCTGCTCAACGCTGCTCACCACCCCCACCCCCCCAGTCTGGAGAATGTTTGCCACAAGCCAGAATCACAGCACGAGATATATCCATGGAAACAGGGCTCTCCATGTTTGGGCCCCCTGTCCCTTCATATATGCACTTGCTGTCTGCCTATAGACTTGCTTAGTGTGTTTAAATATGCATGTGCATGTATGTGCACCATTGCCGGACAGCCGAGTAGATGGCCTAGATTTACAGCGTGCCAAAGAACACCAGTGGAAGCAGTGTGCTCTGAAGCATAGTGCCCTGAGAACCGCACCATGCTTTTCATCATTCACACACACTCCTCTCTATCCTTTGCTGTTCTTCTTCCATTTTTCCTTCATCTTCATTCTCCTAAGTGCCTTGTTTTGCATTTATGAACACGTGATCAATTGGAAATAGGTCACTGTGTTAACAGTACCAGATAGCAGTGGAAGACTATAATACCTACAGCTCTAACCTAAGATTGACCCTTTTCCATCATGCATTGTTGTAATGCAGGTCTCATATTCAGCTGTGGCCAAACTGTATATGAAAATCTGCTTTCCATTACAAATGTAGAGGAAAATACGAGCTGTATGACATTTACAGTCCCTGTACGGTAAGTGCAAAACAGACATTTATGGCGCACTGCAGTTATGCGTCTAAAAGCTTCTGAGAATGTATAATAATTATTCTTGCATTTGTGAATCTCTTCTCATAAAAACTGGGAGATGAATATTCATGAAGACACTTAGGGATAGATTGCAGTCTGAAAACTAAAAATACAATGAAAAAAAGATACAAATGTGCTGGGACCGAACCCTACACCTTATGTGAACCCTGTATGCTACGGCAATTACGTTATATACTCCTCCATATACACCTCAGAAAAATGATACATATCGGATGATATGTACCAGTTAGCATCTACTGGCACAGGAAATTATATTGCCAAACTGAAAATAATGGCTAAAAATATTCTTGCACTGTGTCTAGCCAAAAAAACTGCTTCTAATGATTGCACCTTCCACTTTATCTTATCTTTTCCTATCTGCCAACATACCAACTCAGTGAAACACATAGGGTAACTAACTAGTTGTCATACTTTACTTTAGGGTAGGCCAATTGCTCGGTAGGTTTATTTTTTGAAAGCCAGTTTCTCTATGCACAGAGAGAAACCTTTTCTAACCAAGTCTTGGTTACAAAAAAAAAAACATTTTCACCACTATTGATACTGAAAAGATGTTGTTCAATGAACACATTAACAATGGTGAGGCAAGGGGTACCTGATGTTAATGATGTTTTTAAGAAAAAGGTTAAAAGTAAAAAAATTAAACACAAAAGAGGACAACCTGCCCCTGTCTACCTTCAACATAAAGTTACTGTTGCCTCAATGTATGGGAGTGTGTTTGTTATGAATTTACTTGTTTACACAAAACCTAAAGCTATATTAATTTTATTCCTCTATTTTAAGTTCTCTCTCACCCAGCACCATACATCTCTTATCTGTTTCTTGAGTTTCCGAGCGACGTTTTCGATTCGTTTTGGAGCTTGTTCAACATAAAAGTAATAGTCCTGCTGAAGTCCTCCCAGGCGGTATTGATGTGAAACCTGGCAACCCTGCTCCCAGGCCACCTTTACCACAGCCGGTAAACTATGGGATTACATCTCTGCCACAATTCTGCATGCGAAACTGCGTGCGAGTTTTGTGGAGAAAATGTTTGTCTCGCAAAGAAGAAATTATTTAGAGCGCACAAAAATCAATTTTGCATTTAAAATAAGTTTTTGGATGTGTGCAGACCTTCTCTTTTGCGAGTGCAACGTTTCACTAGCTTGCTCACCTGATGCCCGCCCTCAGTGCTCTCTAAATGCCAACAGCTCCCTTGCTCAACACAACCCAGCATTACAATATGCCATAATTCCAGCCAATCAGAGACGAGGCTGCTAAATTCTGATTGGCTGCCTTGACAACCAATCACAACATTCCTTGCATTACCTCAACAGCAGAAGAGGAAAAATACAGTGCATAATTATTATGCAAGTTGATATTCTGATCATATTTTTTTCCAAGCACATTTTACCAATTCCAAACGACATCAATCTTAATAACTACTGTTAATCATGTATTTAATCATTTATAATTGATAAGTTATTAAGATTGATGTTGTTTGGAATTGGTCAAATGTGCTTGGAAAAATATATAATCAGAATATCAACTTGCATAATAATGATGCATGCACTGTATTTTTCCTCTTCTACTCTCGTGGTAATGCAAGAAATGTTGTGAATGGTTGTCAAGGCAGCCAGTCAGAATTTAGCAGCCTAGTCTCTGATTGGCTGGAATTATGGCATATGGTAACGCTGGGTTATGTTGAGCAAGCGAGCCGTTGGCATTTAGAGAGCACTGAGGGCTGGCATCAAGGGAGCAAGCTAGTGAAATGTTGCACGCGCAAAAGAGAAGGTCTGCACACATCCAAAAACTTATTTTAAATGCAAAATTGATTTTCGTGCGCTCTAAATACTTTTTTCTTTGCAAAACGAATATTTTCTACACAAAACTCAGATCGCGCGCATGCAAAATGCACTTTTGTGTGCTCAAAATATGATCTTTCACGCGCAGAATTGTGGCAGAGATCTAAGCCCATAGTGGCGCAAACTCGCGTTTGTTCTGTGTATCGAGATAGCGGGACCACGGCGCGGATTGATACGAGAGACATGAAAGTAGCGCCGGTAATAATATGGGCCCGCTGAATGTCGCGATTGAGCAATTAGAATCAAATAAGCTTGTAATAAAATCCTTTTGAACATTTCCATCGATATTGCTTACGAAAAAATACAATTCTTTGAACACGTGCGCTTTGAGCTTTTGTAGCATTACCAATAGTAGGTCATATTAATTGTCACACTATGTTGTCACAGTTGTACCCGCCATTAAAAAGCTTTTGGCTAAAAAAAGGTTCACAGTAAATAAATGATGTAGCTACAAAAATGTAGCTATAAGGTAACTTACAAAATATAAAACATGTCACTGACATTTCGGAAAAATGTTATCGTGAGAGTAGCGTGTTCACTTGTTTCCTGATTGTTATTACAAAATTACTATTACATTTTTTAACCAAATGATCAAAAATCATTTAAGAGTGTTTTTTTGTGTAGTAATTGAACTTCACTCAAATCCCTATAGCTGCTGAAATATAGTCGTTTTGATAATATTAGGCTACAACTAGGCCCTGTCTCTTAAATGAAAACCCTGACCAAGGCAATTCAGCTCCAATGTGCATTGGTTTGAATCTGTCAATCAAAATGTCAATTGTGTGCCCAGAGTTGAGAAAGCTCATTTTAAAAGTGAAATAATGTTCTGTAACTTTCAAGGAGTGATTGAACAACTTTATCTCCTGAAGATGGACTCAGTTTATTCAGAAAAGTCCCACAGATCAGCCATAAGGGAATATGGTCTTGCTGACAAAATCAATTATAAATTGTATATATACAAACATTGCTGGAAGATGACGTCATCCATAATTCAATTGTCTATTGTATTCTTCTGATAGCTTCCACACTACAGGTAGACACACAGACACACACAAATCCTTGTATATACACGCTGCACAATTGAATACAAATGCTGGATATTCTGCTTAACATGCACATTCCTTTGCATCATGTGGAATATAAAATGACTGGTGCTTCACATGTGACCTGAAATCTGAAAATAGAGCGGAAGGGGCAGGGCTTTTACCCTTTATGAGAGAGGAAAAAAGGGACAAACGTGGAAAATGATCCATGTTGTACAGCTTTTGACCTTCCTGTCCCTGAGCCACATGCATACCACCTGGCCCTCACTGCTCCAGGTGGAGACAGAATGTACTGGCTCTTTTTCCTTACTCGCCAAATGTGCTTATTGACTTATTGAGTTTGGAGAGTGCGGTAGGGGAGTAGAGAGCAGTTTATCTGTGCAGAAAGTGGTGTGACATAATGCACCGTGGCTGCAGCTCTCAGTGTTTCACCGAGCTAAATAAATAAAGGCTAAAGCTCAAACATTATACGTGCTTCACAGATTTCCTCTGGATGATTGTAATCTATGAAACCAGTTTCTTGCTTGTAAGTCTGTGTTACATCAAATGAAATCAATTTCTTGTGATACCGTATATATGCGTACACACAGAGACATATATAGCATAATACTTTATATACAACGTATATATTATATATTGTATATATTACATATTTGTGTGTTTTTATTTAAAAAAAAAAATTATGTGTTAGTATTATTTATTTTTTATTTTTGTGAAATTTTATTTTTATTATACTATTTTATTATATTATTTTATTAAATATAATGTTTTACTTTTTATTACATTATTCTTATTATTCTTATTATATAAAGTTGTATTCAAGGCAATAAATAACTAATAAATAATTATAAAACTTTTATATATATATATATATATATATATACATTATACTGCTAAGAATATTATTATTACACAATTTGATTCATTTAATGTATTATATTAATTTAAAATAATTTACATTTTACATTTTTATGTATGTTTGATATTTAAGTTTTACATTTTTAAATGTAATTTCTTTTAATAAAATAAATCATAATTAATATTATAGGTCGCCATGTTACTAGCCTAATACCAAACTGCAGCACAAAACTGTAATGCTTGCAGCTGTCACGTGTATGACTGATAAAGGAGGGGGTTTTGATGAAGTGTGCTCATTTTTTGGCTTGGCAGCCCCTGCTCTCGATATCCATTCCCCTTTTGTGTGATCCTAGATGAAGCAGGAGAAAGAGCCTAAGCATGGCTGACTGGACATCTCACTTAGATGTTAACAACCCCATGGCCCATATTCCCATTTCTTCATCTGTTAAACCATCTCTGACACGCTATCTTCAGCATTAAGAGACAGATGATTATACAGGTTTGGGACCAAGATAATAGGTATCGGGTCGTGCTCAAGAAGAAGATTAGAGAGACTGAGATTCTTCTTAATGGAGAAAATCAATTAGAACTGCTGTGGTGTCTATTTTGAGCTGAGCCCTTCATAGTGAAGTTGACATCACAGCGCCACCATGTGGTTGGGTTTCATCAGGCTTTGAATAATAATGATGTTGTCAAAGAAATGTTGGTAAATTAAGTGGTAATTGTTTTTAACAAGGAAGCTAAGAAATCACATTTCTGGATGGTGGAAAACAAATAATTATAAACTGACAAATGCACAAATATTCATCTTTCAGTAAAAAGATTTTATTATCCTAAACATTAACTTTACATGCATAGTGAAACATGAAGTATCTTACTACATCGAAAATAAATTTTAAAAAATAATAAATACATAAAATTCTACAACAACAAAAAAAATTCTTGAAACATTAATTTAATGCCTCTCCATTTGAGGCTCAGTTTTAAAATTGAAACATTATATTACACATTAACAGTGTTCATTTACATGCTGAAATCAAAATCTTGTCCAGTGAACACAGCATTTAAGAATATATTATAAACTACTATAAAGACCGCAAAAGAATGTGCATAAACTGTGTAATTAGAACAAACTGTTTGTTATTTTCATTTTTGGAAGAAAGTGCTTCATTTCAGATGTTAAAACACTAGCTTTTTGGCATCAACATCAGCACTGACAACATACTATCCTAAGGGCAGTCATATGCTGCAGTGACAGATGTATTGCCAAGTGTGTCTTTCTGTATTGAGTTGATTCTAGATTTAGATGAGGATAAAAATAAATGTAGGAAGAATTCAGACAGCTGGACTCACCAGTAAGAGGCAGTAGGAATCTAAGATGCCACCGCCATTGAAGGATTTTGTGGCAGGACATTTTAAGTGTTTGCTAAATTTCACTATCATTATTTATTTTTGTACAGTATTATTTGTTTTGTAAACCTGGCAGTTATATTTGTCAACATGTTAATAAATGTTTCCAGGGAGTAGTGTGTACTGGTAAATGTACAAAGTAACAACTAAAATGAATTTTTCAATCAAAATTTTCAAACATGTTCTGTCGTGAAATAGATTACTTTAAAGCCAGTCTTATGGCTTGTACAACTATGTATTGTGTCCAAATGGAAACAGATGCAGAACTCCTCATGCATGGAAAACATAGCAACATGACCTGTTGTCTCTCTAACTATTGTATGCAACTTTCATGCATTATTAAAATAACAGTATTAATAATAAATATTATTTGGTCAACATCATTTGCAATATTCAGTCAGTATATACAAAAACAAAATGCTTCTTGGCAAAGTAATATTGCCTTTGTAATTCAAAATCTCAGTGCAAAAGGAGAACATAAAAATATTTGTACAGCTTGAGCACAAAATATATTCACCTGTAAAAAGTATGACATTCACCGTAAAAGAAAAGTTTTACCCACAAAGGTCAGGTGAATAACATGTTCTTGAAAAAGGTCATACAAACCAATTCTCTATGACATACTGATAACAAAACATGTTGACAGTGGGGAAAATGTATACTGCAAACTATATGCAAATAAGAGCAATTGACATTAACAATGCATAAAAATCTGCCAAGAAGTCTTGTAAATGTCAGTGTTGAATATGCCATTAACAAATTTACACATCACTGTTTCAGTTTTGCCATTTTCACAAAACAGTCTGCTATCAAAAATACTGTAGTGCGATTCTTTAAAGAACAGTTAACCCCAAAAAATGAAAATGTACTCACTCTCAGGCCATCCAAGATGTAGATGAGTTTGTTTCTTCTTCGGAACAGACTTGGAGAAATTTAGCGTTACATCACTTGCTCTGCAGTGAATGGGTGCCGTCAGAATGAGAGTCCAAACAGCTGATAAAAGCTTTCTCCAGTGAAAAAGATGTCTTGTCTGAATCAGGGGAGAAATATGCACAGGTCAAGCACTGTTTACAAGCAAAAACAGTTGACTTTTTCACTGGAGGAGGCAATATTATTGGAATATGGATATATTTTGGCCAAAAGTGATGGTTTAAATTTAAATGCCTTAATGATGGATTTGTTCCTCACAAACATGCAGCTTTTCACTTCACAAGATGTTAACTGCTGGACTGGAGTTGTGTGGATTATTCTGATGTTTTATCAGCTGTTTGGACTCTCATTCTAACGGCACCCATTCGTTGCAGAGGATCCGTTGGTGAGCAAGTGATGTCATGCTAAATTTCTGTTAAATCTGTTCCAGTGAAGAAACAAACTATTCTACATCTTGCATGGCCTGAGGATGAGAAACTTTTCAGCATATTTTCATTTTTGGGTCAACTATTCCATTAATAACCCAACTTTAACTAGGTCAGAGAGCTCAGATCAGATAAAAGCATTTCATTAACAAAACATAAATAAATTAATAAATACAACAATATACAGCAGAATAAATAAATTATCATGCAAATAATACAGAATCATTCATAATCAGAGCTTCTATCCCTAAGAGAATATTCCCATACAACTCACACAGATAAATCACAAGGAGAAAATGAGAAAAAAACAGCTTGATTCTTGATTGGCAGCTCATAACAAGAAATACAAGTACTGAATTTGCAAAAACAAATAATATATGCCCCAAAAACAATGTATAACTTGTGGATTCAGATTGCAATTATGAACATTAAACACACATTAAATCTTTGGTCCCGTTATTATTACTATAGCTGTCAAACATGCTGATGCAAATCTGATGTTCATTTAATAAATTAAACCATTATTATTATTTTTCCCCCAACTTTCAGTTTCATGAATTGCTTATGTTTTGTTACTTGTGTTAATAGTGAGTTTTAAATCATGCTCTTTTTTGCTAAAAGACAAATAATCACACTTACATTCAGGTCCATTTTAAATTGTTGTACAGATATCATAAAATCATATTGCAATTTACAGCTAGACTGATTTTGTTGCGGATTTCAGTTCATCTAAAGCTCCATCTTAAAATGAAGGCCACATTTTCCTGACACAGAGATGTAGATGCATCTTCAAGGTTTAGACATGGTACAAATCTGCATACATCTGTGCAGTCCAAACTCACTCAGATCCTGCGTACCTCAAGGAATGACACATACTTGGGTGACATGAACACCATCCGTCATACTTGAGTTGAACTGAAATGCATGCTGACATGTAAGAGTAAAAACCCTTAGGTAAACTGTGACACAAAAAGGGACACACATACATCACTATAGACTCCTCGACACAGACAACAGGAGCTTTAGAAGTACAAGTAGTATGTCCAGTAGAGGAGGTTGATCATGATGAAGGAGAGGGGGAAGGTCAGCCTTGAGTAGTTGTCGATGTAGTGTGGGTTTTTCACTTTGCAGCAGTTCAGACAGCGCACGATTTGGCGTGCTGTCGACATGCACTTGGTGCAGCGGGTCTGTGGCTGCGAGGAGTTGATCTCCTCCTTACTCTCACTGGGGGTGGGGTTGCTGGCGCTGCCCATTCGGGACAGCATCTCCTCCCGTTTACGGGCTCGCAAAGTGTGGCTGCCAATGGAGGTGACGATGCCATTCATCTCATCCTCGCGCTCCTGCATTTCCTGGCCATACTGATGCAACAATTAGACATAAATGTGTTTGATTTATTGTTATGACTATGGCAAGGCGAAGATAATCATATACATGGCCATTACTGAAAAAAATGGCTTTTTGATTTTACTTAATATTTTTAAAGAAATAGTTCACCCCAAAATGAAAATTTGCTGAAAATTTACTCACTGTCAGGCCATCCAAGATATAGATGAATTTGTTTTTGTTTTGTTTTTCCTCTGAACAGAAATTTAGCATTAAATCACTTGCTCACCATCGGATCCTCTGCAGTGAATGGGTGCTGTCAGAAAGAGCCCAAACAGCTGATAAAAACATCACAGTAATACACAAGTAATCCACACAACTCCAGTCCATCAATTAATGTCTTGTGAAGTGAAAAGCTTCCTGTTTGTAATAAATTATTCTATCATTATGACGTTTTATTTATTTAAAGGGGTCATATGATGCAATTTAAATGTTTCCTTTCTCTTTGGAGTGTTACAAGCTCTTGGTGCATAAAGAAGATCTGTAAAGTTGCAAAGACTAAAGTCTCAAATCCAAAGAATACCTACGTCACTATCTGGGAAGATTTGCATAACGCCACCCAAATGTTCACGCAAAGAAAGAAGGCGTAACTTTTATTCTCGCTGTAGTATTGTTGCCACCGCCACCATGTCGTGAAGGCGCTGTGTGTTAAACTACTTTGTTTGGTCTTCCAAAAGAGGACGATATCGCTTTGTCATGCCTGGAGCTGATCCATGCTGGTCGCTGAGGAAATACAACAACTTCGCACTGTTGATCGCCAGATCGGCTTTCACCGTGGACGAGGTGGAGTCCAGCCCAGGGTCGTCACATGTGGTTGCCGCAGGCACACTTTTTCAGACCGATGAGCTTTGTAAAAATCGACGCGTTTCAGAAAGCGGGGCATAGAGGAGAAACAATAATGTACAGTATGTGGAAAATAATGTGTTTTTTAACCTTATAGCATAAACACATTTCATTACACCAAATACACAAAATAATGTTCTTTTTAGCAGCATCATATGACCCCTTTAATTATTGCTTAAGGCTAAAATGTAATATTAATATATTACATAATATTAATAATATCCTAATATTGCATTCTCCAGTGACATCTGTTGTTAAGTCGTGTGGATTAGTCATGGATTACTGTGATGTTTTTATCAGCTGTTTGGACTTCATTCATTGATTGGACTTCATTATGACGGCACCCATTCACTGTAGATTCCATTGGTGAGCAAGCGATGCTAAATTTCTTTAAATCTGTTTCGATGAAGAAACAAACTCATCTACATCTTGGATGGCCTAAGGGTGAGTTAATTTTCAGCAAATGTTCTTATTTGGGTGAACTATTCCTTTAAGGTAAGTGGTTTTAATATTCTTCATATTAAACAGACATTTTTAGTTAGTCAATGTTTTTTAGATATATCAGCTTATATATTGATATATTGAGTAGATTCCAATATATTCAAGTCAATGTTTTGAGTAAATGGAAAGACCTGTTAATGTTGAAGAGCAAAAGCAGGACATTACGTGTCACTGCAGTGACATTTGCACATCATATACTTCTCATTGAGACTTGATACATTATAGTATAGTACATTTCAGTTAATGCAACAAAAATGGATTAAACTGAAGCAAACTTCAATTTTACATACATTGAAATGGAATGAACACAATAAACTTCTATAACAACTGTGTTGCTATAATTAAATTTAACAAGCAGCATAAATCATTCATTTTGATAAAGGTTCTCACCATATATGCATTGGCAGCGTTTGGCTGGTGTAACGTGCAAAAATGAGCGACTGCATATTCAATCAGAGCGCCAAAGATGAAGCTGAAGCAGATGCCCAGATACACGTCAATGGCTTTGATGAAGCAGTTGGCATTGGGTAGAGAGGTGCGGGCTCCCATCATCAGGGTGGTCATAGTTAAGACTGTGGTCACTCCTGTGAGTTAACAACAAATAGTATTGAGTTATTGTTGAGTTATTGGGTATTGGGTTATTGTGGTGATGAAGAAAGTATGTCGTTAGGTCAGAAAAACACTATTACTATACAAGAGTGTTGCATAAGTTATTTCTGTGAAAAAGCAAATCCAGATCCACTGCATTAGCTATGTTGTTAGAGTAATGGATTATGTGATCTGAAACTATTAATAAAAGAACAAAATCTGTTCTTTTGCTAAGTGGTTGCATCAGCAAAGAGAAAACATCAACAACACTAACTAGAGATAATGCTTTACCACCTTTGATTCTCAGTTACAAGTATTTGCATGTAGGGCTGGGTATCGAGTTCGATACTTTTTAGGCACCGACCGAATTGCCTCGATACCATCGAGTATCAAAAAACGTCTCGTCGTTCGGTACCAAATTTCGATACCTAGGGGGTTAATCTCATCACCGTCAGTGAGCCAATAAAGGCCCGGGTATACTTCACTTTCCGCGTTCCGTTCCGTCTCGCGCTCAGCCGTGTCCGCACAGCTTTCAAAGTATACTCAACCGCGGATGAGTGCAGACGGATGAGCTCAACAGAGGCGCAGTTTGACTTAAGATCTCTCAATTTTCACCTCGTGCATGCGCTGTTGTACGCGGACCGGCCGCGCGGTCTCAAAAAGTTGCCTGCACGCGGACGGGGTGCACAGCTGTCCGCGAGCCCTCCTGATGACGAAAATGACGTAATGTGGACGCGGAAGGCCGAAGTATACTTTGGCCTTAAGCCTGCAGCACTAGCCTGTGTGTTCGACTAGAAGAGGTGCGGCGCAGATCGATCAGTGTTTGACATCCGCGAGAGCGATTCGAAAGCGCACGGAGCAGTCTGCTCTCTTTAGCTCTCATGGTACTGTAATACACCAATCGGTCTGCACAGTCGGTCCGCGTCAAGTCGAACACACCTACTAGTTTACACCGGTTACACTCAGAGACGTGCCGCACACATGAGGCTGTAGTGCTAATGCGTCCCAGCCCCCTTAGATGTAAGGCTACATTTACACTGGTGCGTTTATGTTTTAAAATGAAAATGATCCTCGTCATACTGGCGTTTCCACTGCGTTTCAAGCCGGCTTTCCACCATCTCCAAGCGACAGACCGGTCATTCAGTCATTCATTTCCAATGGAGAGTAGCGCGGGAGCTGCATGGAGTTCCGATCATATGCAGATGTCCGTTCATACTACACGACCGAAAGCGCGTGTTTATGTGACCATTCATGCAAACTGTAGCATCATGCTACATAAGACAATAAATAAGATTTATATTCCGCTTTTACTCAAAACTCACTTTAATCCACCATCGAGTGTTTGCAATAACTTCCGATTGCCGTCTAATGTGTGTTTTGGCCATGTAATGTTGCTGAAATATGACACAGAACAGCGATCGTGGAAGAGAGAACACAGACAGACAGATCTGGAGTGTTGGTTACACTTTGTTCCTTTGTGCAGTGGCTCAGGAGATGAGTCTTTGAGATTGTATAAACATCAACCTGAAAAATAAAACCAAAGTTTTTTTGGTAACACTACTTGAAGGATTGTGCATAAGACTGACATGACTCCTTGAAGGATGGTGCATAAGACTGACATGACACCTTCATAATCATGACATGACACCTACATAATCATGACATGACAC
>NW_015557126.1:369623-392569 GCF_001515605.1 Sinocyclocheilus anshuiensis | reverse complement strand
TTTTTAGATAATGTAGTCTTGTTAAAATTGATTTCATAAAATTGGTATCGAAAAAAGTAGCGTTCAGGAACCGGTATCGAAGTTAAGGTATCGGTATCGGAATCGATATAGAACATTTTTGAACGATACCCAGCCCTATTTGCATGTTTCTGTCTGTCCCAAACAGAATGAGATAAATAAATCTCGGCCGGTAAGATTTTTTGAATGTTTTTGAAAGAGGTCTCTTATGCTCACCAAGGCACTGTATTTGATCAAAAATACAGTAAAAACAGTAATGTTATGAAATATTATTACAATTTAAAATAGCTGTTTTCTATTTTAATATATTTAAAATGTAATTTATTCCTGTGATAACAAAGCTGAATTTTCAGCAGTCATTACTCCAGTCTTCAGTGTCACATGATCCTTCAAAAATAATTTTAATATGTTGATTTGTTGCTCAAAACATTTCTTCTTATTATCAATGTTTAAAACAGTTATGCTGCTTAATAGTTTTGTGAAAACTACTTCGTTTCAGGCTGTTTTTCAGAATTGTATGCAAAAAAATTTTTTACAAGTTTAAATGTAATTTCTTTCAGTAAAAAATATTTATGACCCCAAACTTTTGAATGGTGGTATAAAGGACCTCTGTTGTGATTTGTGTCATTTGTCAAGCTGCTGAATACCGAAGAGGTGTTGATATATTCTGATGATCTCATGTTAATGTGGTAGTGATTGCATTTTGTTCCTACCTATGCAGATGCGAGCAGGTACTGAAGATTGACTGATCCAGAATGAGACCCAGGACAGGACCACCAGAGCACTGGAAGGAACATACGTCTCCAGAATGAAATATAAGATGCTCCTCTTGAGTTTGAAGTGGAAGATCAACTTTGGGTAATTACCTGTTACATTATTAAAGAGAAAGTAAAAACATCAATACAGCACATACAGTCTCCAGTGTGTGTGTGTGTGTGTGTGTGTACCTGGTATTCCCTACATTATGAGGACCAAATGTCCCCACACAAGTATAGTAATACCAATAAATTTTGACCTTATAGGGACATTTTTTTTGGTCTTTTGGGCTTATCAATTATATAGAATTAAGTTTTTGTAAATATAAACCTCTCTCTCTCTGTGTGTATGTGTGTGTGTGTGTGTGTGTGTGTGTGTGTGTCTGTCTGTGGACATACCAGTCTCATAAACGGCTTCAGATTCAGAGGTGTAGTGATCTTCAAGGGTGTACTGAGCCAGCTGTAAATGATCAAGACCACTAACTGACTGGTTTCCCCTTGTCCAATAGAAAACCACATCTTTCACATTATATCCCCCTGTGGAAAACATAATATAAATTGAGGAGACAGTTATCACTACATAATAAGTCATTCCAATGCTGAGAGCTGCTATATTTCCACCAACTTACACTTATACAGCAGTAAGAAAGCATTCAATTACCAGTAATTTTATATACAATGCTACTAGAGGACTATACTATAATATATGCATTACCATAACATCAATAATTCTGAACATAGCAGTTCAATCATTTATAGGCTAACCTGAAATGTTAATTCACATGGGTTCTCTGAGGAAAGTTGCTAAATAAGGACTGCAACAGTTACATCCTTGTTAGCCATTTTTTTATCTCTCTCTTTTTTTAAATCAGCTAGACAATTACACTTGTAACAGTTACATTTGCAAAAAGCACATATGAGCCTGAAATGCAAAATAATAAGCCGAATTAAGTATAAATACATATTTTCAGATGCAGAACATAAAAAAATCACTGTATACAGTGTATTCACAGTTTGTGAAAATAATCATATTAAATACGAGAAAATGTTTTTTGTTAAATACAGTTTTGTCATCTCTTATTTATTTTGTAATGTGTTTTTGTAAAGTCATATAATATAATATAATATAAAGTTACAGTATAATACTGTTTTGATCTGCTATTGTAATGTTAATTTGACTGTTTCATAATGTGATTTTTGGTGAATTGTATTAAAACTAGCTACGGTTAGTTTGACACACAAACATCAATCAATTAATCAATCAATAATATAACCCTTAGTAGAGAAAAATACAGAAATATATTGTCCCAATTTTTTAAAGTGAGACTTTTATATTTTAAACATTGAACTAGGAAATGTCCCCAGTTTCCATTTCAGAAATCTGGTCACCAGGGTTTTTTTCCCTTATAAACTAAAATACCCTATTTAAAAAATACTCTTCTGGGTTTTAGAACCGCAAAATAAGCTGCTCTATTCTTGCAGCATGTTGTATTATGTTGTAATACATAATGTGCACCTCAAGATGGCACTGTGTCATGCAAAGTTTAGCGTGCAAAGGCGATCTCATAAAAAAACTTGCTGCACAGATTAAATATTTCCCCCTATCTAGAGCATAAAACATTGTGAAATATGTTGCCCCGAGTAAATAACTCTAGCTGTCAAACTGTTTTTAATAGCTTGTGTCACTTATTTAACTTTATTTATATGTCCTACTGAAAATACCAGCATGCACAACAAAGAATTGACATGCTGGTTCAGGCTGCTTTATGCTTTTATGTTTTCGTGATGTCTACAGTAGCTGGCTCATTCATCTCTCGCTGCATATTGTGTGAGTAATCCATCTGGTATTGCCAAAAAGCACATACAGTAGTATTTCTGTTATGGTAGAAGCCAGGTAGAGATGCCAGCATCCAAAACACACCATATGCTGGTGACCAGCTATACTTGTCTTTTCAGCAGGGTAATGTCCATTCAACTGGCCAAAATCATCAAGTGGATGTAACACCAGCTGACAAAGCAAACCTTGAAATATTTTGAATGACTGCTGCCTTAACTATCTTACAGTGGCTTCAGAATCAATGCAACATATCAACATAATGCTCATGTGTATACATAATATAAAACCTCTTTAATATTCATAGATGCCTAGCCAAACACTCACACAGCAGTCTTAGGTGAGTGAGCATATGGAAGATCTTGAATGCAAATTATTTTTTTACAATTTAAGGGACATTTATGGTGTGTACACCTGTTGCATCTATCATTAGTGAAATTAATATTTCACATGTACTACACAAATTTAGAAAAAGGCTTGAAACATTTATGTATCTTAAAGGGTTTCACTAATTGGGTCTCATTCACGTTTATTTGTGAGTAAAACATGTAAAATTATAAAAGAAAAAAATCATTATATCACAATAATTACAGGAATAAATTATATTTTAAAATATATTAAAAATTAGAATTGTTATTTTAAATTGTAATAATATATTTTTTATATTTTCTAATAATACTATTCAAAATGGTTTTTTAAATTATCATTTTACACGTTTTATTTGCAAATAAATGTGAATGAAACCCAATTAGTGAATTATTGGTGTTTTTCAAGGTGACCTTATATTGCTCCTAGTCTCTTCCTGAATCTGCAGTAGAGAATGCTATATTCTGTCCAAAGTGTGATTGAGTACACATATGCTGTGTGGTAGGCAGAGGGTCTAAACCCTTTAAGATACATGCATGTTTCAAGCCTTTTTCTAAATTTGTGTAGTGCATGTGAAATATTCATTTCACTAATGATAGATGTTCCAGGTGTACACACCATAAATATTCCTTAAGTTGTAAAACAAATTAATCTGCATACATCTGCACTCATACATACGTATGCTCACTCGCCTAAGACTGCTGTGTGAGTGTTTGGCTTGGAATGTATGAATATTAAAGAGGTTTTATATTATTTATACACATGAGCATTATGCTAATATGTTGCATTGATTCTGAAGCCACTGTAAGACATTTAAGGCAGCAGTCATTCAAAATATTTCAAGGTTTACTTTGTCAGCTGGTGTTACATCCGCTTGATGATTTTGATATACACTGTAAAAAGTCATCACTGAATCTACTTAAGAAAAGCGAGTAAACATAACTGATTTTTACAAATTTGTTGAATTTACTTAATTACACTGTGTAATGTGAACTTTCAGGTGGATGCAATAGTTAAACTAAACAACTTTAGTAAACAGTACTTAAGAGCATCTAGTTTGTTGGATTAAAGGTCTTTTTTTTTTTTTATCTCTGGGATCCACTGCTGTGCCCAGTTTGAAAAGGCCTTTATATCTAAACATAATACACAGATATTAATTTGTTTGCAAATGTTTAACCTGATTATGTACTCTTAAAATGTAATTACTTATTTTTGTCATATTGTGCTCCTGTTTCTAGGACTATGATGAAGAAGAGATGTCAGTCGGCCTATTGACCGTGATCCCTGAGCTGAGGACTCTAGAGCCATACCTAACTCACTGCATTTAATGCCACATCTACTGCAATAATTTTGGAAGGTACAATTGTATTGGATGATCTGGAAAATCCTCCCCAAGATATGCCTGCTCTTTGGACTTGGATTTATGCTATGAAATTATAGTATCCTCCAGTACTGAAGGACACCTTTGATTTCATTCAATGGCTGAACCTAGAATGCAATCTCTGAAAAATCTTCTGATGTAGAAAGATGTCATTGTGGCGTGATGGAGCATTTTTCAGTGTAATTGTTCATGATTGATCATTATTGATTTAGAAAAAGGTAATTCTAGAAAATGGTGAATCTAGATTTACAAGGTGTCATAAAAGTGATGTTTATGTTTTGTTTTTTTCTATTTATTTCCTGAGTGCAGTATGTGCAATTTTTCTTACAGTGTTAAATTGTTGATTTGATAGCATGCCTAAAAAGTAATGACTTGAAGTAACATTGTTTTAAACAAATAAATGCCCTATTGTTGTGCTAACAATCTGTTTTCTGTCTTTGTATTAACAACTTCAAGTTTTGAGTACAGCTTACTTGAGAAATTTAAGGCAATCTGTTTCCACACATTTGTCTAGTAATGTGAACAAAGCAGACTTGTTAAGAGAACTGTTTTGTTTGAGTTCTGTGCACTAAGCTTAACTTAAATCTCTAAGTTGGCTGAACTTGTCAAATTGAGTTAGCAACACTCAAGTTTTCTGGTAACCTATACATATACACAAGTTACCTATACAAAGTTACTGTAAGTTTTATTAACTCAAAAATTATAAACTAATTTGCTTGAGAAATTTGAGGCAATCGGTTTCCACAGGTTTTCCAAGTAAGTTCAACTCATTACTTTTTACAGTGTATTTTTTATATTATAAACGAATAAAAAAATCTAAATCAAATTAACTTTATGAAAGATAGAATTTTAAGCATGTTATAAATAATAAATATATTTTGAACTCTGCAATGAGTCTTTCATATTTCAGAATAAAACAAAATATGCGTTACAAGATGGTGCATTTATCTGATATGGTTATGCATAAAAATGCAGTCATGTGTAGCCTAGGCCTATATAAATGTTCAATTTTGTGACCACTTAAGCAATTACTAGTGAAAAACCCACAGGGTTGTAAATTCTTTACAATCTGTCTATAGAAATATCATATTATTTGAGACCTACAGCTTTCGAGTTGAAGGGTGCACGTCTGTCTGTCCATGGGATATTTGGTTAGATCCATACTGCAGGCCACCGTTGTGGTAATTCTAGAGAAACAGAGAGAGAAAAAAGAGTGACGTACATGAGAGAATGTTGTTGCTTATATAACACTAGAAATCAGCTCACTGTCTGTGGATGCTACTTTCAAGCTTATTTTTTGGTGCCAGCTGCCCATCTGTACATAAGCTTTGAGTCCCTTGTTGCCGCCTCTATTCTTACCCTGTTTTCTGCCATTGTGAACTCTTCTACTGGCCCATAACTATCCCTGCCTCTTTCTAGTTGTCCTCTCATGCCCTTAGCCCTCCATCAATTCTCCAGTCAGTCCTTCAACAGTAAACCCTGTCCTCAATCTCCTTTCATAAGACCCCAGTAGCATCTGACTGTAGAACAGATCCGGTGAATGACACCTCACTACCTCAGGGCATACAGCACGGTTCCGTTGGGGAATATCCGGATCAGTCTGTTTTCGACAGTGATGTCATGCAGGAAGGATTTCTTGGAATCCACAATGAATGTATCAGGGACCCAAAGGAGCTCTGCCAGTCTCCCATCCAGACTCAAGCTCTTATTGCCATCAAAACACAAGCGTTCGTCTGTCCAGCGCTGACGAAGAAAGATGGTGGCTGTGTAATCCTGGGGAGGTTGAACAGAGATGCTCATTTCAGATATGTGCACCACAAGCTTAGATTTACATTATATATTCAGCTCTTATACAACTCTGTCCAAAGATCAAAGGGGCTCTTTGAAATACGGGCCAATGATGTGACACTTTTTTTTCTATTGAGATTTTAAAAAATGCAATTTATACAGACGATGACTTACTATTCATTTTGAAGTTTTTGTAGGGATTAAAATCCAAAATTGGTGTATATTATATTATATTATATATAACATATATGTATGGATTAAACGTATTTAGAAAATCGATAAGATGAATTTTATACATGTGTATATAAATTATATATGTATAAAGTATATAGAAACAACATGAATAATTAAATGACATTTCTAATAACTTGGCACTTACATTATGAATGAAATACATATATTTCTAAATTAAAATTTCTGCTTTTTTTTTACCTCAGATACAAATGAAGAATTTGTCACTGACCCCATGCTTTCATATTAGTTGTATGAAGAAAACATTTACAGAAAAATGTAGAATATTTTGCGATAGCTTAGTAATTTAGAAATAATATTTAGATGCTTGTGGTTTGTAAGATTATCATACCATGTTGATTTCTGATATGGTGTCTATGCTGGCGATATCCAGACTCATTCCTACAGTAACAGGCCCATCTGAAGAAAAAAAAAAACACAACGGCACGCACTGCATTCACTACAGAGCGACAACACTGCTAACAGAGAAAGACAGCAGAAAAAGGTACTTAATTTACATGCGTTACAAGAGTGGACTGCATCAACTCAAGCCCGGAACATTTCCACTGAGTTTACATTTGTTTTAATTGCTGTTGATCATGATGATAGGATTTTAAGAGAAGATAAAAATCCACTTATGCAAGATAATAGTTTGTGTAAATGTAAAAGCTTTGATCGTCATACTGCCAAATAATGGCCTAAGGTACTTGTTGTATCCCTTCATCAGTTTCTGAATGGTGGGAGGCAAGATCTCCTCTGTGCTGCTTACAGAGCCATCCATGCTCCTGTAAAAACAGCAGAACACAAAAAACACACAAATACACACACATTAAGCACTGCGCTATTATTCCACAAGTCAGTGCAGAAAAGCAGAAAAGCAATGTTACTTCCACCGAGCCAGGGCATGTTTTGGACTTAATTGCCGATAACTTATGGCCTAGATTTGAAACACTGTATTTTTAGATTTCATCTTTTCTCTCATTAAAGCACTGCTGCTGACTGTGGCATGTGCGATTTGAACATCCTCAGTGATGGTAGAAGCGACTGTGTTCTTTCCCGCAGAGCAAAGTCTCTGTTTTTACAGTGTAAAAGGCCCATGAGCTTCAGATATTATTCAGCTTCAGGGTAACAACCCCACAGAGCACAGCAAGCACATGTGGGAAATACTTCAAGAGACGTCTTAGGGGGGGAAAAAACCTGCTTGGTTGACACTACACAATACCCTCACGAATATTCTAGAATGAACAGAAACAAGTATTGTGGGCCAAGCACAGCAGGAGGACAGAGGTACACGTGGATTTTTACTGCTTCTCAATGCAGCAGATCTCTTCCGTCCCTTCTGTAGCTCTCTCAGACATCGCCATACCCAGAATATTCTTCTTCTATAATTGCATACAGTCTGAGACCACATTGCAAATCCAAAAAGGACATAAACAGAAGCTTTAATGAGTTACAATGAAACAATTAAAACAAAGAATAAAGCATAATACATTCTGATGTAAAATAATTAGGAAATATTTAAAATTCTGCATTATTTTTAGGTCTCTAATCAAAGTAGATTTGCAATATTGATCAAGTGACTGATTTATCCAATGTTTTTGCTTTCATTGAATCTCAAGATGCTCTTTGGATCTTTCTCAAATTATACTGGAACACATCGTCATCAGATTTGACACAAAAGTTCATGCAACTCGAGTGCTGCGGTCATTAAAATATAAAATGGACAAATCAAATGTTAAGACAGTATGAAATTCATGTTAATTTTGCTCACAATATACACTACTGTTCAAAAGTGTGTGGTCAGTATGTTGTTGTTGTTTTTTTTAAATAAATTAATACTTTTTTCAGTAGGAATGGATTAAATTGATAAAAAGTGACAGTAAAGATGTTTATAATGGTACAAAAGATTTCTATTTCAAATAAATTATGTTTTGGGAATTTTTAAAAAAGGTATCCATGTTTCCACAAAAATATTAAGCAGCACAGCTGTTTTTAACATTGATAAGAATAAGAAAAAAGTTAGAAATAAGATAATAATAAAAAATGTGTATTAATAAGCTTCAGCTTATTAGAATGATTTCTGAAGGATCATGTGACATTGAAGACTGGAGTAATTGCTGCTGAAAATCCAATTGATCAAATTAATGCAGCCATAGTGAGCATAAGGGCAATATATTTTTCTTTCAAAAACATTAATGCCCTACTACTTACTATTTGTAATAAAAAAAATTTAAAAAACAGTATAAGGAAAAATCCATTCTATATAGGCTATTGACTTAAATCTATAATTCAATATAAACATTTTCTAATTCCAAAATCAGGTTTGCCACAAATAGAAACACTCATCTGAAACTTTCATATTTACCTGTATCCAGGTATGAGACATTTTTTTCTGACATTTTAATCCATATGATGTACAGAATTATGCATGCTAAAATGCACACACATATTTGTATCAAGAAAAAACACAGAGAACGACTGGGAAAGATCAAAAGAAAGGAAATGAGACAGATGGTGAGAGAGTGTGAGAGAGACACAGAGAGTTTGGAAGACAGACGGAGAGCTCTAGGTCATTGACATGATCGCTCTATTATTACTCTCATTAAACTGTTACTAAAATCTACAAAAATAATTCCATAAAACAAGAAGTGAACCATGCAGGTCACTGCCTCTACATTACCCCCTATAAACAAAGACTGTTGGAAAATATTTTTCTCCTCAGACACATCTGATCATGTTCTGCATCACTGCAAACTTGGTAGAAAAAAGACTTTCTACATGATGTATAGCTGGAAAGCACAGCTATTGTTTCAGAATGTCTGTTTTCCAGGATGCTTTTCTAGATGAAGTCTGACTCCACATGCCTCCCATGATAAAGCTGAAGGGTGCAATTTTTTGATGTTACAATATTTTCTAATATCTCAGCTTAATATATATGGCAATATTTGCCATTGCTCTGTTTGTTTGAGCATCCCAACACAGCAACATTGGCTCAACCAATAATGTGACTTTGGGGGCAGGATCTGACAGTCTGACCAATGGCAAACAGACATCATTTTTGAAATTCTTTTTGGTGACACCAGTGGCACAGAAATTACACACTTCAGCTTTAATCATCCATGCTAGTCAGGAAAACAGGACAGGGTCTTTACCTTTGGAGGCTCAATAATCCTGTAACTAAAGAACAATTTAGTATTCTGTCATGCAAGGAAAACAAGTAATGTGGGTTAAATAAGAAATAGCCATATCATCAAAGCAATACCATTTGTGTTGTTTTATCTTATCACACAAGCTGTGTATTTTAAATAAAAAAAAAACACTTCTTCTGAATGAAAATAAACAGAGTGATCATATGCCAGGCTTGTCTATTTAGTAAGATTAGACATTTTTAGCGTTAAAAGGCAACCCTTTGTTTGCTGCCCCCTTCAGGCTGAGGGAATGCTGGGTTACTGGTCTGTGAAAGCTGGGTAGACCGTTTTTCTCTGCTGAATGTGGCAGTTGATAAGCATCCATCATACTCGTATAGGCATCTAACATTATATTGATACATTTGATACAAAATGCTTTGACTCTTTATGTGAAATATGAAATGGAGATGTGTCTGCAAACGATTTTACTTCGATGTCCAAACAAATCGCTCTTTTGAATACTATCTTTTAATGAACAGATTGAACCATTTTACTGAATTTAATGAACAGGTTGAATGTAGTTCACTGAATCGGACTGAATGCAGTTCTCAAGTCAATTGAGTCAGTCACTACTCTCTCTCACAATGATCTGTGATAACAGTTCACAGACTCCGAGAAACAAGAGCCATTTCTTTCTGAGGTATTACTACAAACGATACAAGTAAAACTAGTGGAAATATGTTTTACGAGTTGGTTTTAATAACTAGCATTAGGATTTATTAAGATTGGGATTATTTTTTAGCCGATTGATATATAAACAAGTTTTAGTATTGTTTAATATAAATGCATTAAACTAAATCTAAAACAAATGGCATCTAAATTTATTTAAATTTCTGCAAAATATGAAGGAGATATATGAAATTACAATAAACACAATTAATAAATCTTAATTTAAAAAAAACACACACACACATAATAATTGGCAGTAAGTGTCTATACAAGTATGGCTTTGCAGGAAATAAGTCATGCCTTTAAAAAATCCTCTATACATTTTCTTAGTTCTGAACCAACATTGAGACTAAATCCAGCCTGTGTCTCTGGTGTTTAGGCTGACTGATGTGTTGTGTATGGAGGTAGAGCACTCCTAGCAGGACTGTCTCCCCAGCTGTTTCTGCTTTGGTCCACAGAGACAGTTTCTCAAGCTTGTATCAACTCCATCTCCCCGTCTACACACATCAGTGGTCATATGAGATATGAGCCCCAACATCGCAACTCTCTCTTTGAGAGTATCTGGGAGACCTTGCCCAGCAGTGAAATATTAAACAACCCCAGAAAGATTGTGCAGAAAATAATTTAAGTTTGTATGTTTTTAAACTGATAGAAAACAGACTGAAACAGCAATAAAACAAATGAATGAATAAATAAAAAATAAATAAGCACGCTTGCCGGGCAATTTGTTTTCTGAAACTAGTGAGTTCAGAGTGATGATGTCCGAATTACTTTCACCACTCTGATCTCCTCATGTGGCTTGGATCTAGTCTGGTTTACCCAGAAGTATATGTCAAAGAAATGCTTAGTGTATGCTTAGTGTACTGCGAGTTCATGCATTAAATATGGCTTTTAAAATAGATCATTCAGCTGTGTCTCTCATCTACAAAACTTCTACAGTATATTTCTGTTTCTACAGATCTCTGCCAACTGACCTATAAAATAAAACTTTAATCATGGGGAGTTTTCGTTAAAATAACTTTTAGAAGGGTCATATTATAAATGGTTTTCTCTGAGGTCCAATTTGAATGTTAATACATTTTTTGTGCCAAATAACATCTTAGTTTTTTGTGCCCATTTCAACCTCTCCCTGAATCTTGAAATTAAACAGGCATTTGAAATGACAAACACCACTTTTCTTCGCCAAATCCTAAACTCTCCAACATTATTGCCATATCCGCTTATTATAAGCGACTTTTTTTCATCACTAACAAATTTGGGCAGTGGCAGATTGCATTTTATAGGCTTATTTCCAAAGTACACATGGGTATTTGAGAGAGAGATAGAGAGAGTGAGAGAGAAAAGAAAGAGAGGTTCATTGAAAAGTCATTGACTGTTTCACTGTCAGTGACTGGGTTGATATATGCAAAACATTTGAATTATTTTTGTAAATAGTAAATGCAGTTTTTTATGCACGTTATCCCAGCTAACAAGAAACATTCTCAGCTAAAGTTTTGGCAAGGTTCTCTCAAAGTATGAGCAAATGTCTTTCCAGTAATGTTAACGGTTGTTCACAGTTATCTGGTTTTTACTGCTGTTCTTAAATGTTAGCACAAAAATGTTAGTTATACATTGTCTATGGAACGTTTTATTTCTGAAAACTTTTAGCTAGACATTCACCTAATGTTATTTACTTGTTTCAGAATGTTAAGAGAGCATTCAAAATTAACATTCCCATAATGACATAGATTATCCCATGTCCCAAATTACATAGATATCACACATAATCACAGCAAAAAATTGTGGATGTTAGGTGTTGCAAATAACTAATTTGCATGACATCAGTGGGCCAAATTTCTAATCACCTAACAGGCTTCATCAGCATATAAACATGAATGTCGATGTGTTGATGCATTCGATCCAAGTTGCAGAAATATAGAATGAGCTGTTTTTACAGCTAGGTTTCAAAAAATGCTCTTTTTGGCTGGAAAGTGAGTTTTGAGTTCTGAAAGTTACAGTATGATTTCATAGTACCACAAGCTCTTTTATCTCAAAAGATCAAGGAACATTTTTTTATGACATGGCCCCTTTAAAATCCACCTAAACAATATTGGGTCTATATAGACCTGAAACCAGCCGTTTCAGATTTCAAACAACAAAAACATTAGTCCCTCTGCAAGATTAGGCCTTCAATAGCGCATCCATATCTTCATAAGCTAAGCTCTAAGAACCCAAAGAGGAGGTATGGCTCTTGTTGTTGTGGTTTGTTATGTGATGGAAGCTGAATTCCTGGCCAAACTATATGTGCACCCACTAAAGTCTCCCTGTTTGCCAGGAAGAGAGACTGGAGATTGGAGGGGAAAGGAGGACAGGAAGGGGGTGGGGGAAAGCAGATGGTGAGGTGAATTGATGTTGGCACACTTCCTCAACACCCCCCTTTGATCTTTTGCGTCGTCCTGACCAGGTCCTACATCTTCCCATCAAATTTCAAAGGGCAGGCCAGAATACCAGCATCGATGATCAGATGCATATCTCATTAAATGGAATCTGCCTGAACTCTCATTGAACATGGCTGAGTGGTGGCCGTTCCAGTAAATCAACTTGCCTTGTCTCTACACTGTCACCTAATCGTGTTAGCATTGCAGCTACTGTACCGCTGCATGGAAAGATAAGCTCAAACAGGCAAAACAGCGAGGATACACGATACAAGCGCTGTTATTTCCATCTGTAATCCATACATTGACTCAGACGGTCTCATTCAGGCTCACCCAAAAGTCTACAAAGATTAGCTATAATTCCATCCTTCCTATAGCTACACATTTCACCAAGCCCACATAGCCTAATCTGGTGTGAATGGATACTTAAGGCATACAGTCTTTTATTTGCTGCCAAAAGAGTAAAACCAAAATTATACCCGGCTTGTCATCTCGGCAAAGACATCACTCCGAAAGCTTATCACCCGGGAGAACTTGTTGACAAAAATGGGTTTTCCGCCTTGGCTTTCCTATGTGCGTTGAGAAATGCTGTGTTCATCAACTTTACAAAGTCACTACTGAAGTGAATTCACATCCTACACATCAAGTTTTTGAGACAAAGAATTTAAGGGGGAATGACACAAAAGCAATAAACAGTGTAGGATGCAGTCATATTCAGCTAGCCATATGGCAGTAATGAGTGTAGGAATAGCAAAAGTGAGTTATTAATAAGCCACCAGGAGTTTCTTACCTGCTGATGAAAAGGACGAGGAGCAAAGAGCCCACAGAGCTACACAAATGCATGGCTGCTTGAGCGTTACGCGTCTGACTGAGAAATGAGAGACAAAGAATGGAGAGATTATGTAGAGATTCAACAGATTTGTACACAGAGATTAAGCATTACTGATAAATTTCACAGTTCAACATTTTAACTTGATGAGCTTGGCAAAATTAGGGCAGGTTTTCTCCATCCACCTTAAATGTGTCTAGAGACTGTTTAGAGACAAAAATATACTACTTACTCAAGTTTTGGCTTGCGTAATATAAGGCGATAAACTCGATAAACTTTGAGCTAACCAATGAATATATGGAAAAACAATGTAAAATTGCTAATTTAAATCATTTAAAATACTTATTATTTGTGAAACATTTGTCTTCTGAAATCATTAACTTCAGACCTGTACATATAAATTTAACCATTGAATATATGCACTCTGATGCATAATCCCAGAGCATGGAGTGAAATAATCCCTTAAAAATGTTTTAACATTGGAATACAGTTCACTCTCACAACAGATATTCTGATGGTGACATAAAACTCAACAGAAACTGTGCATTTTTTCCAAGGAATTATGTAAAACCAGTTTAGCTATGTTTTCGCCAACTACACAAAGATGACAAAATACAACAGTATAAGTAGATTTAGGTTTTTAAATTATTCTCAATCCCCTCATTCTTGAATACTATTTATTTGGCTCTGAGCTTTTCAGCCTTGTAAATAACATAGCTTTTATCTAGCCCTATATTTCAGAGCTACTTTTTATCTTCTTGATGTCTATTTTGAGCCTTGATGGCAAAAAATAGTCTGTGATTTTTTGCTCAGCCTTCCAGCACCATTGCAATCTGTGTGCAGCTGTGACGATGAGTTTGAGACAACAGACGTCTGCCCTGAAGCCTGTGTTCATAAATACACAATGTGCAGGAAGAAGCAAAAATGCTTAAATTCTGGTTTGCATGGATAGTGCTATTCAAAGCAGTCATGGTATCTCTTGATATCATGGTATTATGTAGACATGGCCAAACAAACACAAAACTGTCATATTGTTAACATGAAAAATCTAATACAATATTTTTTTACACAGACCATTACAAAAACACACTAAGATGTTATGAATGCTCTTCCATTCTGCCTGTCAGTGCTATTAAATCCAGGTTGCTCCACATACAGCAAAGATCTCTAAGATCAGAACATTTAATTTAATTATTTATTATTTTTAACACTCCTGTCTCTCTTTTCTACTCATCAGCTCTTCATGATGGATTGTGATGGAGGCAGGTAGCAGAATAAGAACCCCTGTTCCTGACAATGGTAAAGCATGTTACCATAAGAGCATATTTCTGGTTGTCAAACTGAGGTAAAAATTACAGAAAATGTCTTAAAGGGATAGTTTACCTCCAAATAATGTCATTCCAAAACTGAATGACTTACTTTCTTCTGTGGAACACAAAATAGGTTTTTTGATATAAGTAAATAGAAGTCGATGGGGTCTACAGATGAAACACTCTTGATGATGATAAGATGGTGATGATACATCTATATCATCATCATCTTATCATCATCAAGAGTGTTTCATCTGTGTAGACCCCATCAACTTCTATAAAAAAAAAAAATTCAAAATGGTTTTCAGAAAAACCTATTTTGTGTTCCACAGAAGAAAGAAAGTCATTCAGTTTTGGAATTACATTATTTGGAGGTAAACTCCAAACCTCTTAAAAAAAACTCTTAAAATATCTTCTTTTATATTCCACAGAAGAAAGAAATTCAGGTTTGGAACATCATTGGGATGAATAAATGATGACAGAATTATTTTTAGGTGAAATATCCCTTTAATTTTTGAAAGCACAAGTTGACACATAATTACTTGGACAAAATCTTGATGTCTCCTGACTTATCTGTACTAAAACATATGAAAAGTGCAGTCTTCCCACACACATATTCTCTCCTCTCTGTTGCGAAAGCTGTTCTCTTCACTCTTGTTCCTACCCTAGTGGTTTGTGAGTCAGTGGCTGCTCGAAGGATCCTGATCTTAAGACTGAGGTGTCACTCATTTAGAGTGACAGATGACATCTCACATGAGGTCTGGACCTTGATAGGAAGGACCCCACGGGAAGGGTACACTGGACTTGTTTAGCCACCTTCCCAGGAAACCCAAAAGCCCTGAAGCTAGGAATGTTGTGGTGGGTATTGTGTCTCCAATGCAAGTGTTCTGCTCTCTTGACTTTCTCATCCAATATACCCTACCATTCAATCATTTAGGATCAGTACGTTTTAAAAAAGGTTTCTTGCAATTCAGAATTCTGGGGGGAAATGCATAATTTTAAGATATAAAATCGCAATTCCAAGTTTATATCGCGCAATTCTGTTTTTTTTTTTTCAATTCATACTTTTTCTTGCAATTATGAATTTAGATTTCACAATATTGATTTTTTTTGCTCAGAATTCTGAGTTTACAGTATATCTTATCATTCTGACTTTATATCTTAACAGTCTTAATTGTGAGATAAAACGTCACTATTACCTTTTTTATTTTTAATGCCATTGCTGAATCAAGCTTCCATACACTCAGCAAGGCTGGGAAAAAAACGCAACTGCTTTCTATTTGTAATTATTTTAAAATGAAATTTATTCCTGTGATGCCAAAGCTGAATTGTCAGCAATTATTTCTCCAGTCTTCAGTGTCACATAATCCTTCATAAATCATTCTATGCGGATTTCGTGCACAAGAATCATTGCTTGCTATTATCAATTATGAAAACAGTATTTTTTTATTTCATATTTTACTGAAAGCTGCTTTTCTTTTAAACCGTGCCTCGGTTATTTCTAGGATTCTTTAAAGAACAGAAAGTTCAAAAGAACAGCATTTGTTTAAAATGTCAATCTTCTATAACATTAAAATATCCTTACTGTCACTTTTGACCATTTTAATTGCCTTATTTTTGCTGAATAAAAGTATTTTTTCTATCTATCGTATCTTAATATCCCCTTTTCACTTTTGAACGGTAGTATAATTAGGAGACCTGATGGCTGGTCTGACAGTGTTAAGCTACATCCATCTACAAAGCAAAGAGCCTCAGCTATTTTCTTTATTGCACACCTTCTTGCTATATTGACTTCAAACACTAGATATCTCAGCGAGAATCTAGGTCAGTGAATGATTGATTTCTGTATCTCACAACGGCAAGGTCCAATTACTGTTCTTTGACTAACATAAAAATACTGTATCTCCACGAGAACCTTCTGAATTAATCATGAAGCAAAACAGTAGAATAACGCGAACCATTTTACTTTTTAAAGCCTTTCTTGGCCTTATAATTTACTGAAAAGATCTGTTTATTTTTTTGCTGTTTATTTGTGTGTATGATGTAACAGGGAAAACATCTCATCTCATCAGATTATTGTGAATAATAAAATATGGATGTGGAAGAGAGAGAGTTTATGTAGCCTACAGGGTAAATATTATCATTCTGCATTTGACAGCGATTATCTGGGCATCTCATGGCACCCAAGATTAACAGCTTTCAACACAACTGATCATTTGCCAGCTAACAGAGAACATGAGACATGCTGATTTGAAAACCAATGGACAGCTTAGCCTTAAGCCCTCAGCTAATCACAAGATGGAAATCTGATGGAAAGATGGGAAAATAAGTTTCTCATAGTTTTTCAGGCCATAGTCTATAGTAAAAGATAGCAACAAACAGTGATTGCTATCAATAAACCTTCATGGCACTTGAGAAGGTCAATATAATCTCAATTGAAGGGCCTTAAAGGCACAATATGTAAGATTTGTTTATTAAAATATCCAAAAACCACTAGAACAGTGTTATATATTTTGCTGACTTGTGTACTTACATTATCCCAAATGTTTCGAAGAATTTTTAAATCCAGAGAAATAAGAAATTGTAACTAGTGACACGGACCGTTTCCATAGTGTCATTGTGTCGCCTGCCAATGACGTCATACACCCTCGATTTCCGATTATGTTTTGTAGAAAACATGGAAACAGCAAAGACGCTTTAATATGCTATGCATTTTATTAGACAGGTGACGACCGCACAGAGTAGCATTATAACAGAACGTTCAAATGTATCTAGTATGATAAAACAGCGCTGCTTACTTCCGCTGCTTTCCGGAAAGAACGGAAGTGGTCGACTGTGGCATAATAAAAGCTCAGCTGCTTTCGAGCCGTGTGTCACGCTCGTTCAGCAGCCTCGTTTCGCTTCGACGGCTTTCCGCCTCACTCTGCTTCATACTACGACATTAATAAATCTTTAATACATTAGCCTATCCATGAACATGATTTCTGCCCGAGTCCCATCAGATTGCATTGGCTGTGGGGATGAAGACGACAACTCCCATGATTCCACACTCAGTCACGGGGTCATCTAACTACACCTTTGTTTCTTTGTTTTTTTTGAATACATGCCCTCCAGTGGCAAAAAATTACATATTGTGCCTTTAATGTAACTCTATGCCAACTCATTCAGACACAGTATTCGTTCCAGTTCACATCACTTTTGGATGTCGATAACTCATATGTGCATAGCAGGGTTGTTTATTTATTTATTTATTTTTTACTACAAAGCAATCTTCTAATGAAATTAAGCAATGAGGCCTGTGACACAGGGCATAAAATATGGAATTAAGTCTCTTAAGCCAGCATTAATATCAATAATAGTTTGACAGTTTTAAAATGAAGCTGATATGGTTATCATGATGATTATTCACTGTAATGGTGAGTCTAAGTGCAAGCAAAAGACAAAACAGACACGTGATTTCACTTATAATGCTCCCATAATGCACATTTAATGCAATCTTCAGTAATTTTCACACACACACACGTGTGTATGTGTGTGATATATATATATATATATATATATATATATAAACACACACACACATCACACACAAACTAATTTTTACATAGCTATCATTCATAGCTATAAAGCATTATTATGGATTGATATTTTATAATTTATGACAGGATTTAGAGTAGAAATAAATCGTGGTCATATTTGTTGCGTTCCTTAGCTAGTTCAAGACAGAAATGGTTAAATTTGACGATCAGTGGAACCGTTATAAACACAAGCACAATATACATTAAACCTATTCACATTAATTATAAAACACAATTTCAATCTATTAGCTATAGTAACACAAATCGTCTTCTAGAATATAAAAGAAGCGGGTTTTAAACTGTTTATCTAATTAAACAGTTTTCAAAATCAAGTGATTTAAACAACAAACACTGTTTCGTAAACGATATGTTAAATATAACCCTGCAATCCATCGTACAGTCCCGACATTGCATGTTTTCATACATCAAAATATTTCATTCAAATTCATAAACGTATGACATATGACTCACTGCGTACTTACATTTAACGCCGCACAATCGCTTGCATTTCTCAAACGCTTAGAATATCGAATCATTCATCTACATATGTTGTATCTGTTGTAAATCCGAGCCATTTAGTTCTGTGAAAAGAAAGACGTGACTTTCATTGGTTTTTCCAGGCGCTGGAATCCGTCAGTGATGCGCAACTACTCCACAGCAGTCTGTCTAAACTACTGGTTGCATCCCAGACACATTCTGCGCTGTGCTCATAGGAGAAGAACCTATCAGTGATGATTCAATGGTGATTGGAAGGAACGGGCTTGGAAAGTGGCACATCTCACATGTTTTGAAAATATAGCCTACATTGAATCACAGTGGCATGTAATCATCACATAGGCACATCATACTACTAATCTCCATAGGCTATTTATGCCACATGTAAGCAAACCCACTCTCTTTTTTTATATGACATGTCACTTTGACCAAGAGGTTATTTCCTTTGAGGCATGAAATTGTATTTTCACATGCTTGCCCACTTACTTCTCGCAAATAAGAAATGTTTGACATTGCATCATGCATAGATTATACCAGAGCACTATAGGGAATAATGCGGTATCAAGTACAGAAATGCATTCGCTTCTTCAAGCAGGTTGTTAGAGGCTGGATTCTGCAATTTCGGGGGAAGATCCAGTTCCAGCACCCACGGAACTGGCAGGTCTTCATAATAAACCCGCTTACTGCTTCTCTCCAACATTTAACTGCCAACAGGCACATAGATCTAATTGTAAGAGATTCATTTTTGAAACTGATGGATGTTTTCTTGGCATATTTCAGAGCTGAAAATGTGTGTAGATCATTGTATGTTTGGCTGTAGGCTATTGAAGTTTTGAGAAGGTAAGTTAACTAAAAAAAAAAATCCCAGAACTTATTTGTGGTTGAAAACAGCATGTATTGTCTGATTTATCTTCATCAAGCACCTGCAAGTCCATTGGTGCCAAAGCTAATTGACTGCATATCCATGGTCATCAGCATGTTGCCTGTCAGATCAAACATTACACAAGATGCATTCAAATAGGTTCCTCCCACAATGCTGCAGAATAAAAATTGATTCAGGGTTGCATGCCAAACGCAATGCTGTTCCTGTCCAAAAAGTTCTCTGCTCGCTCATGCAAATATAGACAGTGAAGGCTTCCTGCAACACTCCCAATGAAGACATTTAAATATGTCCTTTAGTGTATCACCCCATGAGAACAGAACAGATAATTGTGAACCTATAAGGGATTCAAATCATTATTCAGTATGAAGCATGACTTGGGACAAAAACAACACTACATTAAAACAGACAAGACATTAGTTGTGCAAATTTAATGGGTGGCAAAATAAGCAAAGCCAGTTCTGACACATTATCATACCAAACAAAATTCACAATCTTATCTATAACGGAGAATTCATGCAGAAAAATTAGGTCATACTATGTTGAATATTATATTATATTTTATATATTATATTATATTATATTATATTTATTATATTATATTATATTAAACTGACTAATAACAGGAATTCAATTACTGTTTTATTTGTATTTCTTGAAATAACCTCTAACAAATCTATACGTATAATAATCTGGATGCTGCCAGTTTTTTTAACCAAGTCACATAGAAAAATGGGTTTGCACAGTGCTTGATATGCTGTTTACGCTGCTGATCTAAGCAGTGATTGGACAGCAAAGACCATACTCAGACTGCTCACTGCTTTTTGAGTTTTAATTGCCTGCAAGTAGTCCACTGGGACAGTTCCTCATTTTGTTTGATAAATCTTTAATTGTAGGCCTTCTGTTAAGTTGAACCTGAGCCTAATTATAACTAATTATAGAAAGTATGAATAATTTATTTAACATTTTATGCAATTATATAAAACATGTAATTATTCAAGTACTGTTTTACTGTTGTGTCAGTGATTGCACTTGAATTGCACACATTTTTAAAATAATTTAGCTGAAGAAAAAGTTAAAGGGCAAAAAGTACCTATTTTAAATAGCCTAAAATATGCTGGTTGTTTAGCTTGTGCAAGAGATGAGGTCATTTCCTGTGAAGACACATAACAGATGGCAAACGATGAGCCGTAGTAAAATAAGTGGGGTCCAACTGTAATAGCAAAAAGAAACTGAGGCAACAACTGCATGAATTATTATCTGTCCCTGCTTGAGACCTGTCAAGAAGAGAGTGAAAGAAGGGAGAGGAGGGAGAGAATTGGCGTTTAAAACTCTGCCCAGGTTGGCTAACATTGCTTGATCAACACCTACAGCACTCTCTTAATGCCATCATCTCGACAAGGCAAGACCAGTCTCTAACATTGTAAGCTCACATGAGGCTCAAAAGTAAGCTGTCAGGCACTTTGCAATCTAGTGCCGCCTACTCTCGTCCTGGCAGCTTCTTGGAAAGCCTGGAGTCCATGCCATGCACTTGATGTCGCACCACTCTCTTGACAAAATGTCAGCGGCATCCCTGTTGCTGTCTGTCTGCTCGAACCACACCTGGCAGTTTCCTTCATTGTGGGGGACAGGAGTTCCAGTGAAGGTTGAAGTTTTGGAGCTCGAAGCCCGTGGCTGAGCGGATAGACTGCGGAGTGCGAGAGCACCATGTGGTAAAGCCTCAAGCCCAATTCTGACATGTGTAGGGTAAAAAAAACTCAGGATTTACGTAAGGATATGACAGAGCGAGGGCTCTCGCTTGGGCCTCTGAGTAATATGAATCAGGAGAGGGCAGGAGGTTTCAGGAGAGTCTGGTGCCGGCATTGCTGTCAACTGGCAGCATTGCCATGAGTGTCGAGCTGTGTGCCACCCACCACCGCCGCAGCGCCCGATGACAGCATGCACTAACCCTGCCTCATTCCCTGGCCAGCTCCCAGGAGCAATGAGCTTATGCAGCGGTTTACATACAACGCTACACTGGCTCCACAAATACTTCACAACAACCAGCTCTCTGCAAAAGGGAAACTGATGTGATATGATGTCAGGATCGATGCTTGGAAATGTTTCTCCTCATTCTGTCATTTCATGGCGAGGAACAATGTCTCAAAAGCAGGGGTGGGGGTGTATAGTTCAGCATAAAAGAAACTCACAGCAAAAGACAGGAAAGCTAAAATGACAGGTGACAGCAATTACTGTACAATGTAAAACAGCACATAATGTGGATACCCTCCTACTCTTGCTTACAACAACAGCTTCAATAAAATAAAATTAAATAGCTTCAATAAACATCAACAGCAGCATTTCATCTAATATTTCCTTATTTTTTTAAATTCATCACTAATCCATACGCAGCCATTACTCCAGTCTTCAGTGTCACATGATCATTCAGAAATTATTTTGTAACATTTTGTAATCTTTTGTAGCATTATAAATGTCTTTACCGTAATTTTCGTTCAATTTTTATTTTATTTTTTTATACGTATAATAATATGAAACCTTAGCTTGAAGTATATAGTTGCCTTTATTTTATTGATATGATCAGCACTTTACAACATTAATTACAATGTTTAATTAATTCAAACAAAACTGTCAAACTAAATCAATGAATATATTTCTGTCTCTTGTACTGGTGAATCAGTATGTCTGCATTATCAAACAGTTGTGTGGTATAGGAATTATTTCTTCTGCTCATTTGACCACAAGCAAAACTGTTGAACGTAATACAGACAGTTCTCGCCTAAGATGCAGCCTGGTCTCATGTTTATATGTAGGTATTAATACGTAACATTTACAAGCACAAAACGTACACTTTTGTACGTTTTTATTCATGCTAAAACGTACAATTTAGACGTATTTCAACGTTTAAAACATACAAATCACTACGTATTTTTAGCTAAAAAACGTAAAAATATTTACGTATCTTTTATATCATTAAGATATTCGTATCAATGCATTTTTATCATTTTATCATTAAGCGATTTAGATTTTTAGACCCCTTAACCTACCAATTTTTATAGCGAATATGCATTTTTATCATTTTATTAATACGCAATTTAGATTTTTAGACCCCTTAACCTACCCCCAAACCTTAACCTACCCATTTTATAGCGAATATAAAAGGATATAAAACGCAAATGACCGAAATACGCAGGAAAATAACCATTTTAGTAA
>NW_015557126.1:366963-369365 GCF_001515605.1 Sinocyclocheilus anshuiensis | reverse complement strand
AAACACACCTCACCAGAAACACGGCATGTCGCAATCTGTGACGAATGCAGGCGAGAGCCAATGAGCGTTCGATTATCCTGCCGTAAAACCTGTCGTTTGAAGCGGCAACATATGAATTTGTAAAGAGCGCGTCAGTCAGTCAAGCATGGGCTTTGCTATTTATGGTCGCTGGACTCGCTGCTCGGGATGGAAATGAAGATCGCCGAATAAAGGCTTGGATTTGGGTCTGTTCCTCGCAGTCGTATGGATTCGGAAGATTTGGATTACAGCGCACTAATAAAATTGTTTCATTTCGTAATTATGTTACGTTTTTGGTGTATTTTATAGTTCTATTGTCAGTCACAGCATGTCGGAGAAAACGCCTTTTGTGGCCTATGGCAATCAAAGTAAATATTACATGACAAGTAAAGGTTAAACGATTGCAGAAATTGTATTTATTTTAAGGTTTAAAGTGAAGTGTTTAACGTTATGTAGGCATATTCTTGGAAACGAGCTGGCAGCAGAAATCACAACAAAACGAAATGTTATCATTTCATAAGTAAATGAGTAACGTTAAACAATTTAATAACGCAATTGAAAACAAGGTAATTCATATAACTAAAAATTAATAAAATTGATGCCGCGATTTCAATATTCATAAGGATTCATTTTTAGGTGTCGTCAATACGTCAGTTTTGTACGTTTAAATTCTGAAAATACGTAAGTATTTGTACGTTTAGAGGCTGAAAATACGTAAGTAAATGTACGTTTTATAGAACCACATTTTACGTAAAATACATACGAATTATCATGAGATCACGTTGCCCATTCACAGTTCTCATTCATACAGAGAGCAGAACTTGCCAGATGCCATGACAGAGACAGAGAAACATAATTTGGAGTTATTTCACACTAAATCATGGATTAGCGGTCATACTTCATTGTTCCATTGTGGCAAAACAAATAGCAATCCCAAATACAAGTGTATTCTAGACATAAATGCAACCCACAACTGCCCATATTTTTTAGCATCTATTTTTTTTTAAATACTAATAAAAATTTGTAAAAAACTATGCTCAAAGTCACTTTGAATAATCAGACATGGCAACAATGGCCCTAGGTTCTGTAAAAAAGCGAACTAAAAATGTGTCTTCATTTTTTAGCCAGTCAGAAACTTTCTCGGTCTTGTCCATTTTTTTGACCGATTGAGTTTAAAAAAAATTAACCTGTGATATCAAATGCAGCGGACAGGGAAAAGCTTAATTCCATTTCACACTCTAAAAAAAATAAATAAATACTGGTAAAGCATCTACTATAGTTGAATAAAATGTCAATTCTGATTTAAAAAAAAAATAAAAAATTCATCAGCATACATGGCTATTTTTGAATGACTGTCAATACAGAAAATTGTATTTACAGCATCTAGCAGGGGCTAACTGGCCCATAGCCAAACCTTGTCGTGCAGAGTTTAGCTCCTAGACTTCTGCCTTAGGGTTTACTGATATTTCTTTGGAATTATGCCTCAAGAGAATGAACACTTTCAGGCCAGATTTCCCATTGTGTAACGAATCAATCCACTGAAGGCGAGCGTAGTGAAGAACCCAAGTGCAGTTTATTTACAGTGTGATCCAAACAATAATCCGAGACTTGACTTGACATGAACAGACTCGACGTGGCATGAACAGACTAGACTCACCGACAACAGGTTACAACATCATTACACGACGAGAGACAATGGCAACATGATGGCTACTTATAGCAAACAAGGAGGGTCACATGACATGAACAAACCAATGGGAAACAAGACACATGACTAAGACAACCAATCAGAACATGACACAATGAACAGAGGAACCAATGGCATGAATACATGAGGGCAAGGGAAGCATGACACAAACAGGGACCATGATTAAACTCCAAAATAAAAGACATGAAAACCTGAACAAGAAACACACCCAAAACACCACATTACATATCCCAACATATCAAAACCCAAAATGTCCAGGAGGGTGGTGGAGTTGAGGCAGAACTGGGGGAGGGACGGAGGGCCAGGCCCGTGAAGACAGGAGAGGCCTCTGGGGCGGACTCGTGGACAGGAGAGGCCTCTGGGGCGGACTCGTGGACAGGAGAGGCCTCTGGGGCGGACTCGTGGACAGGAGAGGCCTCTGGGGCGGACTCGTGGACAGCAGAGGCCTCTGGGGCGGACTCGTGGACAGCAGAGGCCTCTGGGGCGGACTCGTGGACAGCAGAGGCCTCTGGGGCGCAGTGTGCAGCCCACACGCTCAAAATGGCGACCGCTATTACCGGAAGGGCAGCAGAGTGTGCCAGGACCTCTAAGACAGCGGGGCTTGAGAGTGCTGACGTCACCGGGATGCCTGCAGCTCGCACCGACATCAGAGGTGGGTCCATCACACTAGCAATCA
>NW_015557126.1:345550-366081 GCF_001515605.1 Sinocyclocheilus anshuiensis | reverse complement strand
GGCATGACGTGAGCAGGCTTTGGCGTAGCAGACATGACGTGAGCAGGTTCCGTAGACTCTGACGTGACTTGAATAATCCCAGATGTAACGTGAAAACATTTTGGTGTGGCGGATACTGGAGGATAGCAGGATTCCTCATCAACTATCCCCACAGTAAATGGAGAGCCAGTCAAACGGAGTGCAAAGTCAATGTATTGTTCCAGTGACCAGTGTTGGGTATTGCGTGGCATTAACTGTGAAATGTTTTTGTCCAAATCAAAACGGAAAATGTCTTTAAAGAAAGTATTGTTGAAGTCTACCAAATTACACAATTTACAAAAGTCCGCCACATAATCCTCAATAGGCCTGTTAACTTGGCGGAGGTGAACTAGGCGATCTGCTGGGTTCATATTGGTGGTCGTGTATTCTGTATGAACAGACTAGACTCACCGACAGCGGGTTACAACATCAATACACGACAAGAGACAATGGCAACATGATGGCTAGTTATAGCAGACAAGGAGGGTCTCATGACATGAACAAACCAATGGGAAACAAGACACATGACTAAGACAACCAATCAGAACATGACACAATGAACAGAGGAACCAATGGCATGAATACGTGAGGGAAAGGGAAGCATGACACAAACAGGGACCATGATTAAACTCCAAAATAAAAGACATGAAAACATGAACAAGAAACACACCCAAAACACCACATTACACGTTGGCAGATTTACCTTTAGCCTGGCCCATTAACTTCTTAAGTCCAGGGTTGAGTTTAGCCTGTTCATACCCTTACGAAAAAGAAGTTTATTCAAGTGTGCTATTAGTATACTTCTTTTAAACTAAAAATAGGAAAGTATACTTTTAGTCTACTTTTTATGTACTTCTCAGAAATGGGCTTTATGTACTTCTCAGAAATATACTTAAAACTGACTGTCAAGCTTTGGGGTGTTGATCGACTCTATCTACGTTTTGATTATCGTTCTGAATCCAATTCATAGTCTTCTTTCAGCTTTTTGTTCAAAATGTTGTTTATTTCTTTATTTTTCTTTTATGAAACTTATCCACATTCAAGTGTTTAAAAAAGTATGCATGAAGCTAGAATAAAATGTTTTTGTTTACAAGCAGATACCCTGTTCTTTTGATGTTTTGTATGTTCAGATATTCATGTAACAAAATATATACAAATTAATATCTAAATAGGGACATAGTAGTATACTTAAAGTATGATGTAAAGTTCACTTAAAGAAAACGTACGAGTATACTTGCAGTATAAAACTACTAAACTAGTAGTTTACTGAGACTATACTTCAAAGTGTACTAAAAATGCTACTACAAGTATTTAATTAGTAAACTATCAGTATTCCTATAAGTTCACTTTTAGTATAGTTGCAGTACAAACTAAACATTTTGATGTAAACTAGTTGTGTACTCAAAGTTTACTACTGTTATACTTGAAGCATACTTAAAAGTATACTTTTATATACTAGAAAGTGGGCCAATTTAGTCCCAAGGAGTATTGAAATAGTACACTTACAAGTATACTACTAGTACACTGATATTTGTATACTTACTACATAAAGTATACTTAAAATATACTTGAACTTTACTTAAGTATACTTACTAAAATAAACTTGAAGTATACTACTTTTTGGTAAGGGTAGGCTTTAAATTAGCAAAAGAAAAGTTATCACACTCAGTTCAGTGGTTTCCACAGAGCTAACGGGCCCTAATTCATTCTAAGCTGTCGAGTCAGCATTCCCTCCCTCATACTTCCTCTGTGATAACCTGAGTTTAATGCTAAAGGGCAATGATTGTTTTCACAACCTGTTATAGTGAAGTGGAGCATTTCTTGATGATTATTTCACAGCACAGTGCATTTTCTTCTAAGAATGATGAAGTTTATATCAGCCACAGGGCGAGATTTATCCAGTCTCACATCTACTGTATCATCAGTTTTCACACCTCTTATTGCTGCAGACATTCAGATGGCCCCAAGAGCAGAGGTTTGTAAGAGCTTAAGTCTGTTTTTTTCAATGTTAAAATATGTTCTCCTATGTCAGCTTAATAGGCAGAGACAGCTATTAGTAAGCCATTTGAAGGTTGTTTTCTCTGAAAAGACTGTGTAAACACTGTGTCTCTGCGACTTTATCGCAACATGTGATATCACTGTTTGTGAAGCATGCAGACCCACCATACAAGCAACATAATTTTAACTAATGGCGTGAGTCTGGGCGGGACTATCTTTTTGTCTGACCAACGGCAGACGAATGGGAGTGTTCGGAAAACCTATTTGAAATTGGCCTTGTTTAATAACTTTTTACAATCTGCGTATTTATGTGCTCAGAAAAGGTTTTTGCACAACAGTTCTGTTGGATTTATAACAAGAAGTGCGGATACACATATAAATTTGTTCTTACATTCGTTATAATGCTGATAAATCTGGACTAGTGACCAAATACGGACTTTCTGTGCACAACAGCACCTGTCTTTCTAGCTCGTGCGCGCTCGTCTTTCTCGTATATTGCTAATAAATTTCAAAAAATTACAAAGAAACATGAAAAAGTGTTTTCTTGTAAAATACACTCCAAGAAAATTTGTTTTATTCACAGCTTTGAAATACCATTTTTACAATGTCCATGTGATTTGTGTTTTGTTGTTACTTAGGGCTATTTTAGGCTATATTCACTTAAATGTTGTATTACACATTTCTCCTTTAAGCCTAGTTTTAGGTTTTGATCAGTGTGTTAACCCTTTGTTAGGGCACTGTGAACCAGCCTGTAAGAGAATAGTCTTCAACAATTACATAATGGGAACATCAGCACACGTGTGCAGTGGCACCCGCCCAAGTTTCTTGATTTAATTTCAAACAGATTTATGCATCTGCTCAGAATGTTTATAGGAAGGGGGTCTCACTGAACTGGTGTAACATCTCTGTTATATCAGCTTGGCAAATCATAAATTCAGGCATTCACTAATGCTTTCAGCAGTATTTTTATGAGTGAATTAGTGTAATCGGATTAGTTGGTAATCAGTTAGAAAAACAGACACTTTGAATTGTTTGTGGAGTCAATTTAGCTTTGATAGATGAATAACATTTCATGAACACCTAATGTAACGAATAATCAGCATAAATGGTTTGTTCTGGATATAATGCTCAATTAAATGTATACAATAATTCTTGCACTGTTTAACATTGTGGAAATGCAGGAGGCTCGTCACATTGCAGTAAAGTTTCACCTCATTCTTGTTCCAGACCATAACGTTTCCCTCTGGCACATAAAAACTAAAGCCACTGTTGACCAGATTTTTAATTATCAAAGGGGTTCATAAATATGAACCACACCACTTTCAAAAAGTTCTACAGATCAAAGCATTAGCAAATTGCCATAGATGTAATGTTACCGTCTCAACACCAGAGGTCATTATCACTGTACTATTGAGATTTGGCGTCATGACTGGCTTAATGATCTCAACCTGTTCCCAATTATGTGTTATTTGTATATGTTTGCTTCCTGCTGTATACAGTTTCTGTTAGTTCTCGTCCTCCTCATTATATCCCCAGGCCATTTTTTTTCTCTCTCACATTCCTAGTGGAGAACTTCATACCTTTTCTTCTAATAAGGCTAATGTGTTTTGACACGATGTATAGGCTTCTACTCCAACCTCAAAAAGTGATTCCTCGCTAGGGTTTTTATCTAAAACCGTGTGGGCCACATTCTTTCAGTGTCTCATAAATCTGGATAATCCACATGCAGTGTGACTGGGCCTGTCTAAATGCCAGTTCAGGAAAAAACAGGATTATGATCCACTCAAGAAGCCAGCAGTGCTATCTGCTATTCATATCACACCTATCTGGTCTAAAGTGGATTTAGAAATCACTTTTTTTACCAGACCCAACCCCCAAAAAAAGAGAGAGAGAGAGAAGGCAGAATTGTCAAGTAAGCTTATTATATTATTTGCTATAAATGCAAATGTCCCCTGGCAAAGAGTTGTTGTAATAGATTCTGAAGCCAGGTGTTTTCGTTTTTCCTGGTCATGTAGCAAGCCTGCGTTGAAAAGCCTGCACACAAACACAGGCAGATCTCATTACAGCAGACAGAACTATATACAAAAAAATAAATAAATAACATTGTAAACAGTGTTTCCCATCCTTTTTGTCTGTTGTACCCTGCACAGCTCCATGTGCCTCCTTTGATATGTTTTAAATGTGTTTAGAAATTAAATGGAAATGTATATTACTAAATTACTTTTTTTTTTGATGAAGATGATGACTGCATCACCATTTCTTTTTCAGTAATCCACATATGAAAAAAAAAATCTATTTGGCATTTTTAAGCATGAATTTAACCAAATATAATTACATTTATATCTAAAACAAAGAGGAAAAATCTTTAAAATACTTATTTTTTTCAGTGAAGGAGTTGAAGCTGAAAAATAGTTTTTCTAATTAAACCATTTCTAAGCCTACTACATAAAAGTGATACAACAGAATAAACCATACAATCTAAGTGCAATTTATGATCATTCTGCTCAAATGAGCATGTAATTGTTCTTAAATGACAGGTTATGTAACTCTACCCATCTTCTTAAGTGCTGTTGTACTCAATGAACATTATTGCTACTACTGTTTGCACGGATCATGTTTTATAACACCAATAAAGTTTGAATCCTTTCTGACAGTCACTTTATACGTGTTTGTTTGGATCAATTATGTCAGCAATATCATGGTATTATAGTATTATAAAAATCCCATGGTTTCATGCTACGTTACAAAGTTACATATTTTGTGGGTAGAAAATAAATGTTAGACATTATAAAGCCTCAAGGCAAGTCTGTGGGCTGAACAACTATATTTTGTGTTGACATGCTGTAATTGGAATCAATCTGTATTGTAATTTTGCCTAAATTTGTTTTGCTTAACCTACATGAAACCATTCAATTAGTGTAAATACAATTCTGGTACTGGGTAATGGCTACTACGTCAAGCATTAAAATGCACTCAATCATGCTATCAAGAAAAACAGCAACTGCCTATATTAGTTGTGAAGTTTATGTAAACCATTAGGGACACGTTTGGTCATCTGCACCATGTGACCCTGCAGCACGTTAGCTTATGAACGAGCTGAGCGAAGATTAAGCAGCACCAGAGAGGCATGAAAGGCCGTTCCATCCCTGAGGGCTCAGCGTTTTGACTCGAAGCCATGAATCGCTCTGTGTCGCCCCCGCCACCCACCCCTGTCCTCCATTTTCAGTTTCACACAAACACACAAATTACACAGACAAGGTGTACTGAAAACCTAGTATACCCACACAATATAGGGTTTTGGGTAAGCACATCACAATGGGTATTTCCTGCATGACAAGATGCACTATGAATGTTTTCATTAGGCTACATTTATCGCAGTGGTAGCACATCCCAACAGTTTTTCCCTCCTGCCTGATTAGATGCTCAACTCGTGTTGTAAAGATGAGAGTTTTAACTGCTGGTATCTTGAGCAGGTAGGTCAGATTGATTTTCAAAACAGGTGAAACAGACACTCTAACCCACTGAGAAAAACTTCTCTTTTCCATGTTAATACTGACTGTCAGAATCTGTTAATGTTCATTTAGGGCATCAAAGTTTGTCAAACTTTGATTCTAATCTGTGAATTATTTATCACAGTAGTGTTAGATTGTTAGATGTAAACTGCTGTTGAATTTCCTCACTTTTTCGTTATGTGCCGAATATACACTTGAGCACTGCCTTTTCAGCAGTGCTTTTTCAAAAAAATAAGTATAAATGGTAACTGCAGCTGAATCTCACGGCTGGCATGGTGAGTATATTGAGCAAGCCTTTCCTCTACAAGCAGTGAAATGCTTTGATTTCATGATTCAGTGACTCATGATGCATTCATACAGCAGGAGTCAGTGTGTGGTTATTGAAATTGAAAATGTTATGCTTTTTGTGCAAACATGTAACGGCCTATTGTGCCATAATAAACATCTGAGGCAAATAGGAGCAAGAGATCTGTAATTTTTAATTCAATTTCGAGACCGATAGTTGGTGCAACTATGTCATGCTGCAGAATGGAGCTGAAATGAATACAGTGAGTGTGATGTAACAGTGCACTCTAGTGGACTCAAAAGAAGTAAAAACAAGAAAGAGGCCACATTCAAACAACCTTAAATTCATTTAATATTATTAATATTAACATTAGTATTAACGTTAATATTAGTTTTAAATAATTATAATCAAAATTGTTTAAATAGTGAATAAAAATGGAAGATTTAGTTGTTGAGTTGTTGAGATGAGTTCAATGAAGAACAACTTGTTTATGATTTATCTTCACACAACCTTAATTAAAAATTAATTTTACTTGCCTCTATTGTTGTTGTTAGATCTAATAATCAAATTATTAAATAATAACTATTATTATTATATTTAATAATAATATCATCATCATCAAAATGATTGTAATAGTAAATACAAATCAATTATTTGATGGTTTTTTTATCAATCCCATAAAGCACTATATTTGGCACTAACATTAAATGACAATTATAACTAACCAAAACTAAACATAATAATAAATGTTGCATTAAAACAATGACAAGTAAGAATAAAATTAAACTGAAAATTATCAGATGAAATGGGACACTTTCACTTTATTAGATTTTTTGCTTTATTTATTTAGTTTTTTTACTTTAATGCCTAATATGAAACTTTGTGGCTAAATTTGTTGCTTAGGACATCAGAAATATATTTACACAGATTTGATGCTGTTATGGTGACATATGTTTTAGCTATAGGTGTCTTGTGTGTTTTTTTTTTTTAGCTTATGACCTCAGTCTGTTGAAGAAGAAAATCTTAACCTCTTTGGTTTCTGGAAGTCCAGTCAGATTGGATGAAATTCTGGTTGACAGCCAGAATTACTGCAAAAACATGCAATGATAAAGGGGTGGGAGGAGGAGTATACATGCATCATTGTAAAGCAAAAAAATGAATGGTAGAAGAATTTGCAATTATGTAAGGACTGGGCAGGCAGAGAGTAATGGACTGACATAATATGAAGTTATCTTTCCGTCCCAGACTAATTTACTCAACCAACACACTTTGATGAATTAGCTTTGATCCCACTGGTGTTTGTTGTTCTCTCACCCTTTGGTCTGCCACTGACTTTCAAATACTACAAACAAGTTGCCAAATCACCGATGCCAGGTCAGGAAACATACAGAAATGTCAACCTTGCCTTTAGATGTAGGCACCTTAAGACTATTTTAAAATGTTTATTTATTTATGAAGCGTTTTTGAAGCCAAGACTATCCTTTGACCTCTTCAATGATGATGGTGTTGATATATGCACCATCAGTACCACAGGCTCATGTCGACATTCATTCACAGATCTCTGCATGCCAATGCTGATTCACGTCCCAGCTAACCTCATTACAATGCCGGCTTGTATCTCCACGGGATTCTCATCCCATTTCTTTCTACATTTTTAAAGTCCACAATTTGGAGCTAATTATCCCACAGTGGAATGGCCAGATTGTGAGTAGGAGGAGAAGATTTTTAAGTCCCGTGTAGGAAAGACCAACAGAGGATTGCAGAGAGAAAATAAAAACACCAGCTATGTAAATTACATTCCTTTTGAAGTAGAGAATTGATTCATTACTGAGTAAATCATTAAAGAAATAACACTGCTGGTGTCAGGATGCATTAATTTCTTATCACATCATCATCCATTCAGGTCACATTTCAACACGTAGCCTACTGTCATTATTCCTTTTTTTAAATTTTTTAGTTATGCTGAGGGGTAATTGAGTTGACAGCACCAACAATGCCCTCTGTGACTTCCTCAGCAAAGTTCAATGAGAAGTTAAAACAGTAAATTTACACAAGCCACTGCTTATTCATCTACTATCAGAATAATTTTACGTGAATCTTAATTCATCACTGATTGTTTTGAGTGTTTGAGCTGTTGAGCAAATGCAGATCAGGGGTGAGATAAAGATCAGCTATAGTGTCTGGTGTCATTGTTTTGTAGTGGACTTGAAACCCGTATCTGGGATGTTCATTAGTAGGCTATGAATCTTCACAATTCAAGCAGAAACTATAATCCAACCCATGGCAGATAACAGCAGATAATAATGAATGGTCAATTATATGTTAAACATTTAATATCTTCTCAGGAATGGAACATGTAAGGGATAATGTATTAATTATAATGATAATTATTCTGCCATAACAACTGGCTGGATGTACATTATCCCGCTTATTAAACGGCTACTTGCCACATAAGTAAATAATTAGACACGAAATATTGATTTGAGTTGCAATATTTGAATGCAAAGCTTCCGTGAACACAGCAGTTGCGAGCAAGCGGCAAGTTCAAGACGGACATTTAAGGGATATGGTGCCGTCAAATCACTTATTACACAACATTTCACCACATAAATAATTATGGTGATAAAAGATTTAAGACGAAAATGTTTAAAATCTTACCAGTTTGTTAGTTATCTTGTAATCCATTACAGCGTACAAAACAATCTTAGCAAAATGGCAGCATCTGCGTTTGTAAGAAAGAGCGAGTCCGCGATACCAGGACGGCATTAAATAATTTTACACAATTTTGAATCGAGTGTTAATATTTTATTAGCTAAACAAACGCAAAGCTTCCACCAAGAAAAAACTGTTCCTGGCAAGAGTATATAGCGCCGACTTCAGTTACCCGGATGAGCCTGTACTGTTATCAGCTTTTTCCGGTTGTTATCGAGGGATACCTCGGAATGTCGCGACTGACCAATCAGAATCAAATATTCCACAGAGCCGTGTAATAATATACATTATTACACGGCTTTATGGAATAGGCTACGTGATTCTGATTGGTCACCTGAGGCATTCATGGTTTCAAAGTGCAAGATTTTGAAAACAGTAGCCTACCATTAACTACAAAAACATTATTTTGTTTTTACAAAGTGACATCGCGAACTTCTGGCCTGGCATGCATACAGTATTTTTAGTCATTTTTGCAGATCAGTGTGAACGGGGATTGTTTTAACAACATTGGTTTCCCTTTATTTTGATGGTACCTTTAACACATTCTGTTGACTATAAGTCATTTCACCACATAAATAATTATGGTGATAAAAGATTTAAGACGAAAATGTTTAAAATCTTACCAGTTTGTTAGTTATCTTGTAATCCATTACAGCGTACAAAACAATCTTAGCAAAATGGCAGCATCTGCGTTTGTAAGAAAGAGCGAGTCCGCGATACCAGGACGGCATTAAATAATTTTACACAATTTTGAATCGAGTGTTAATATTTTATTAGCTAAACAAACGCAAAGCTTCCACCAAGAAAAAACTGTTCCTGGCAAGAGTATATAGCGCCGACTTCAGTTACCCGGATGAGCCTGTACTGTTATCAGCTTTTTCCGGTTGTTATCGAGGGATACCTCGGAATGTCGCGACTGACCAATCAGAATCAAATATTCCACAGAGCCGTGTAATAATATACATTATTACACGGCTTTATGGAATAGGCTACGTGATTCTGATTGGTCACCTGAGGCATTCATGGTTTCAAAGTGCAAGATTTTGAAAACAGTAGCCTACCATTAACTACAAAAACATTATTTTGTTTTTACAAAGTGACATCGCGAACTTCTGGCCTGGCATGCATACAGTATTTTTAGTCATTTTTGCAGATCAGTGTGAACGGGGATTGTTTTAACAACATTGGTTTCCCTTTATTTTGATGGTACCTTTAACACATTCTGTTGACTATAAGTAACGTTGCACCTACATGTCTACTAACTCTCATTAGAGTATTAGTAGCCTAGACTCTAGGCCCTACACTCTTAAAAATAAAGGTGCTTCAAAAGGTTCTTCAAGCGATGCCATAGAATAACCATTTTTGGTTCCACAAAGAACCATTCAGTAAAAGGTTCTTTAAAGAACCATCTCTTTCTTACCTTTTTGTAATCTGAAGAACCTTCTTTCGCCACAAAGAACCTTTTGTGAAACAGAAAGGTTCTTTAGATGTTAAAGGTTCTTTATGGAACCATTTAGACAACAAGGTTCTTCTATGGCATCGTGAAGCACCTTTATTTTTAAGAGTGTAGAGTATTAGTAGACTGGTAGGGTTAGGGTTAGAATAAGTTGACATGTACTTGCAAAGTTGCTTACAGTCAGTAGAATGTCTGTTGGGAGACCATGACAATAAAGAGTTAGCAGCAGCTATTAAGCAAACAGTCTACTAACTCTGATGAGAGTTAGTAGACATGTAGGTGCAACATTAGGATAGCCTAGCCTACTTATTGTCAACAGAATGTTCAAAAGGGACCATCAAAATAAAGTGTTACCACAAAGTTATCTGTTCGCGAAAGTTTTCAAAAATGCAAAGGAAAAAAAATGTTTCCGTTTTTAGCACATTGTCGTGTTGTCTCCTCACGATTGTCACTGAAACTGGCTTTCAGGTTTCTCTATCATACCGGGGACTCGCTCTCTGTGCATCTTGCGTGTCAGTTTTAATTGGAGCGAAAATTACCGTAGAGAACTTACCTTAGAGAAGGCTATTAATATTACTGTTATTTTGTTGATTAATATGTACTTTGAACTGGGCATCAATTTTAAATTATTTTTCTCTGGGTGGCCATTTTTGTTTAAAGATCACATTTTATTTTTTTATGGATTAGAATGGCAATATATCTGTGCACATCTGAAGTTTAATTTTCCTCATATGGCATTCCTGCACAGATTAAAAAGTGTGTTCATATAGGACAGATGTGCTTTTCCTCATGTGGGGACCCCAAGGGCTGTTTCTGTGCATACAAGAGGTTCTTAGACTACCATAAAGAGAAAAATAAACCAATCTTTATTTTTAAATATCTTTCTGCTTTGAGAGCTATTTTAATTTCCATTTAATTTCTTATTAGGCAAAACAGTTTTGTTTAATTTGATTAAAAAAAAGCAGCTTGTAGACAATATAGTCTGAAGTCTCATGTAAAATGTTATCTAGACTGTTAACAGACATTTTTGTGAGTCTCAAATCAATTTTAGAATCCCAGACATTTTTGAAAATACTGTTTTCCTTTTACTGATGATTTCAACAATGTAGACTGTGTGTGAAATGCAGCAAAATGACAAATAACATAGCATGAAAAAAATACACATATATGACATTCCAGTACCTTCTAATAAGAGGAAACTGCAGAAAGTAATTCATTTCAAGTGAGCCCTATTGCTGTTTGTGTAAACATGTTGACCTCGTGAGCAAGCTAAGCCTGTTCTTATCACATTGCTGTGGAGATTTTCTATTAGTAGTGCCCACCAAAAAAGTTCAGCATGCCTGATGAATTCTAGCTGCAGAGCACCTCAGGCACTGCAGAATTCTATAGCAAGAAATTTTGAAATTCATACCAATCTGAAGCCTTCACAGTAGAATACAAGCTCTGAAAATTAACATAGAAATGAGACAAAGACATGGACAAAATTCAACATTCCAAGCAAAAAATAATGTAAAACCAAAACTGAGACAAAAAAGGTGAACAAAGAGATTTTTCAAGAGTAATGTAGCCAGACATGTATTTCCATTCATAGTGTATTTATGTGGTTTGCATGATATTCTAACAAAGGGAACAGCATCACTATCAGTCAAATCTGGCCAGGCAAAGATTTTGGTAAAAATAATTAAAGCAATCGAAGAATCATTTTATGCTTGTAAAGCTGCAATGAGAATCCAACCATATATGTTTCATTTCTTTTTTTTTTTGCCAGGCACATTCATAAATATGACTAAAGCTGTAGATCTTTCAGTATAAAAACCTAAAACTTTTGCATTATGGGTAAACTCTTAATTTCACAGTGATAAGATCTGACCTAATGTTCATGCTATTGCACAGCATTGTTAAAAAAAATAATAAAACTAGGTGGATATATATCTTCTGTCTCTTTCCGTTAATGGTTAACACACACACACAAACTATCCCCTGAGAATAGTGAGATGAATGTTTATGATGTCTATGTCACATAAAAATGTATGCTATAGGGCATGATGTATTCACACTGCATGTGCTGTTTTAATGACTGTATCAAAGATACACATCAAGAGCACAAAAAAAATCATCTTTTAAACCCATCTACTTTAATCTTGAGGCCTTTGTAATTGTCAATGATCACACAGAATTGTGTGACATACTAGGAATAATATTTCAAATTCATAAGTCCAATCGAATGCCTTGGAATGCCTGCTAATGCTTCAGCTTTGTTCAGAAGGCATCTTTGTTCATGCCCATTGCTGAGGCCACTTTCATCTGCTATATGATTTGTTATGCATTATTAAACTGAATTTGAAAACATTAAGGTTGAAATACATTTAATTAATAAGTTTAGCTTAATTCAAATCTATTAATAAACCACCTTCCTTATTTTACCATAAGCTCTGAGTTTGAAGAAAACGTTGTCTTTGTTGTTGAATAGGTAACGTAGGATTTAAAGGAATGGTTCACCCAAAATTTGCTGGAAATTTACTCACCCTCAGGCCATCCAAGATGTAGATGAGTTTCTTGCATCATTGGAACAGATTTGGAGAAATTTAGCATTACATCACTTGCTCACCAATGTTTCCAAAACAAAGAATGGGTGCCATCAGAACATCTGATGTTCAAACAGCTGATAAAATCATCACAATAATCAACAAGTAATCTACATGTCTCAATCTATTAACATCTTATGAAGCAAAAAGCTGCATGTTTGTAATGAACAAATCCATTATTAAGGCGTTTTTAAATTCAAACTGGTGCTTCTGAGCTCTCTATCCATATTATTGCTTTCTCCAGTGAACAAGTTGTCTTGTCTGAATCTGAAGAGAAATATGCACAGATCAAGCACGGAGTAAAAACAGTATAAAACAGCTCTGAACAAATATGTTGGTGGGTTTTGATAATAGGACAACAGGGGATGGATTTTTTCACTGATGGAAGTGTTATTATGGATTATACTATAATCATTATAGACTGGATTTAATGATGGACTGAAGTTGTGTGGATCACTTGTGGATTATTGTAATGTTTTTATCAGCTGTTTGGACTCTCATTCTGACGGCACCCATTCACTGCAAAAGATCAATTGTTGAGCAAGTGATGTAATGCTAAACATCTTGGATAGCCTGAGGGAGAGTAAATGTTCTGCAATTTTTTATTTTTGGGTGAACTGTTCCTTTAGGCCAAAACTGTTTATTAAACTGTTATATTCCTCTGATATTTCGATTTATGAGTGATATCAAGCATGGTGGTCCTCTGCTGACGAATTTTCTTATCTGTGATCTGATACTTGGTTCCTCTCGCTACCTAGGGTGTTAACAAACCATGGCCAAGAGAAATTGAATTCAGATGTTTTCATTTACCAGGCTGATGTTGAAAGAGTGATTCTGAGCTTAAGGGAACCTACAGTGCTCAACTCTCATCTCAAAGATTCTGTGTTATTTCAGGTTCTCTGTGTGATGCAATAAACACACTGGATTTGCTACAGTACTACTGTTGTAATTCTTTTTTTCATTTCTGATTCACAATGTGCCTCTGTCTTAAACTATAATACGTAGTGACCACTCTGGAAAGTTATTGCAAGTTGTTTTATTAGTGTTCTACAACATTGACGTTTTAAAAAATAAATTAGAAAAATCATATTAATTGAAATATGACACCAAATCTAAATGACTCCAAGATATTGACAAATAAATACTTACGTAAAACATTACATGGCATGCCACAGACAAACATCAATATCAATACTCAGTTTGGACAGAAATTGTGAGCAAACACCGAACATTATGGCCTAATAAGACATTCAGACAGTTCATTCAAACTCACAAGCACTCATATACCAAAGTGTACATAGACTGCTAAATAAATACAATTTGATCACTCTTCCTTCATTAAACCTCTCAAAACAAGACTGAAAAATCAACAATAGACAAGAAACTGAATTGTCAGATGAGGATCTTATTTCCAAGAGATGAGGGACATTAATTGCATGGTTTATTACTGTATTGCAAAGCAGATACACTGCCAAAGCAGTCTGACCCGTTAGTTCACTAAATGAATTGTTATTGTATATGTGTCATATACAGCAGCATGTTAGATTCTGAGATGTGTAGACATGCTTTTACATTTAAAATTATTATATTATATTATATTTGTTTTTTATGTAAACATGCACTAGAATGACCGTCTTAGGTCAGGTTTAGATTTTAAGACAAAGAGAAGCTCATCAATGTCAATTTCAAAACAGCAGCCCAATCAGAAGAAGCCAGGGGTGGGGCAAATGTCCCAAGCTGTAGCCGGGTGATTATTTACATTTTCAAAAGCAGCTAATTTTATTTCTGCTGTTCGACTATTTGTATTATTATTTTTATTTTTATTTTTGCCGGTGCTTGTCTCATAAAAGCGTTTGAGACCCCTGTGATTTAACACAACAACCATTCAGCCTATTGGTTTTTGAACCAAAATCGAAGGAGATAGATCTGAAAAACAAATAGCATTCGTTCAGAGGACTAAATGGAAATGTATTGCCTGCCTCCTTCATGTTTATGTAAGGTAATAATGCAATACTGACAAGTACACAGATACACAGAGACTGCAAATCGCCACAACATAAAAGAAATACAAACAACAACAAAGAACATATGAAAATGCAAACAATACATTCTAACATATGCATTCCAATAGTGGTAACGGCTGCATGATTTATGCTTTAGTTAGACAACAGGTTAGACTAAAGGTATACATTTATTAAGTCAGACTACCCCTTTTCTACAAAGGACACACTCGACTATCTGATAAAGAGAGCTGCTTCGGACCTTCATTCCCACTTTGCTCCGACTCTTCCTCGTCATCCTCACGCTTCTCCATGTTGCACATGGACATGGGCACGCGAGCAGCAATGGTGGACATCTCTTCAAGGTGACTCTCAGCTGTGGCAGTGATGGCTCCTTTGTCTGATGTCTGGTTCAGATTAGTGGAGTCCAAATTGGTGACATTTCCTTTAAACATCTGGATCAGACACTTCCTGAACTGAGAGAAAGAGTGTTAGTTTCAGTGTGAACACAGATCATAGTCGTTCCATTGAATTTCCTAAAGTGCTATCAAAGAAATCACTCTCCCACACATACACACACACACAAATAAAATCAAATGAGGTTTTAATTATAAGAGTATGCTCAAAACACAAAAGAATATCTTTGATTAATATTTCCAGTCTCTAAACCACCATGTAGAGATTTGTTTTCAGTAGTTAAACATTTGCACAACCTCTGCATCGAAACGAGGAAAAAGTCATTAAGCAAGATGTATTCTATGTAAAAACAAGGACATTTTGACCTTAATTAAAGCAGATAAGGTCATGAGAAGTAAATATATTCATTTCCTCAAGGTTTTGGTTGGACTGGATGAAAATGAGGTACCCTGGGTAATTATAATACCAGCTACTCTCTCTGTCAAATTTATAATGCAGAGAAACACTACGGTCGGTATACATTTACAGAATAACACATGCAGAACGTACAAAGACAAACTGCACTGATCTGAAATGGAAAGTTACAGTAAACTTTAACTGCTTATACAACATAAGCTGTTGAAGTGTTAGATTAAGCACATGATAACACTTTACAAAAATGTTCATTTTGTTAATATTAGTTAATTAGATATTATGAACTAAAAATGAGTAATGCTTCTACAGCGTGTATTAGTAAAAGTTAATGTTCTTTTACAACTAATACATTTTAATATTTAATTTAACATGACAATTTTTACATTAATTAACATTAATGTCTTATAAACAAATACAAACAATTGTATTTTCATAAATTAACATATGCTGAAAAAATATTGTTCATTGTTAGTTCATGTTACCTAATGCATGAACTAATGTTAGCAAACTGAGCAGCATATTATATATTCTACCAAGGCAACTGAGCAGTATATGTTCTATTTCAGATCTATCAAATCTATATTCAATCCATTTCAGAAAAGACTGACAATCAGCTTTGCATTCTTACTGAATACACCAAATAACAGCAAACTTCAATAAAACATGTCTATATACAGCCCGTATATGACATGTTCATTTTTGTAGGATTCTCCATGTACTCGAGAGCTCTTGTGATATCCAAATACAATGCAGCATTACAGATGCTATATGGTTAAAGAAAACATCCCTATTCTCACTCTCGAGTGTTTGTTCTCGTGTCTCTATAATGTAGTCTGTCTCTCTCTCTCATGTCAAAGAAATGTGAGACCCTGTGACCCTTGACCTGAATTTATTCTGGGAACAGCTGGGAAGGAACTGGGTTAGTTCTGGAAGATGTGCACAGCTCAAGGGGTCCAGCAGCCTCTGCTCCAAACCACCTGGGACCCACATCCTAGGGGTGGTCATCAGAGTCACATGACTACAAAAGATCACTGCTTCGCACTTTACATCAAATGACACACTACAGGGACACTGAGGAGAAATTTCCCTCTCCGAGCTTAATGTATGTGGCTTAATGTATGTCAAAAAAATAAATAAATAAAAAAGAATGAGATATCGTGGAGCAACTGTGCAGACTGTATCGCTCATAATGCGTAACTACAGAATATCTTTAAAATGGAAATAGTCAGAGGTTTAAACCATTGTTTGCCCAGGACGACAAAGCAATTGAAGCAACTGAATTGTAGGGCCTAAATCCTCCCCTTAGGAAAGCTAAAAGGAACCCAAACATTTCCTGAGGTGGATTTGTAACTCGATAGATACAAGGAAGTTTTCATTGGGTATATATGGATCACTCAACCTCTGTGAATTTTAACATTAAATATGAATATTTCATATATTTTTGAACTAAGAAAATGGAATCCCCTCAACCAAAACTGTCAGCGTAAAGATCATCAGATGTCTGTGATTTATCCCTGACATATGATAAAAGAAAAAAGTGTAGAAGTTCAGACCACCTGCTCATGCAATGGTGTTTCTAGTAGAGCATAGTCAATTCTGACAAGATAGCTATAACCATTTCCCATATAGTGCAATAATTATTAAATGATGTTTACCGCAAAAAAAGATGAGTTTGTTGTTTAATGTCTTCACTCCTTGTTGCTTTTCTGTCTTTCATTGATTGATAGCATAAAAACACTACAAATCGATTCTTAATATATCAAATATAAAACCCTATTATTTTTTATTCTCAGCTTATAAGTATTAAGCTTATAAGTATCTGTCCAAACTTATACGTTTTTTTTTTTGTAAAATGTGTAAGTAATCCGAAAATGACAGATAAGGAAGACAAATGGCAAAGACGTACCTGCTTATTCATAAAGACATAGATGATGGGATTGTATACAGCTGCAGTCTTGGAGAAGAAGGCCGGTATGGAGCCCAGGCGAGGATCAATATGAATTGTGGGACAGGCAGTGACAGTAATTGAGAATGCTGCATAAGGCGTCCATCCAACCATGAATGCAACTATCATTACAATGACCATCCTCGCCACCTCTCGGTCAGGCTTACGTGCATTACCCAGCCTTCCATGAGTGTTCGATACCTATTAAACATATTAGAGTTCTAAGGTCAAATGCAGTCAAAGACTAAATTAACATTCAATGTTAATGTACAATACACAACCAAACAAAAGCTTCTTAGCTGTTTGACCAGTTTTATTCAGTTTTTTGCTCTTTATTTATTTATATCTAATGATCTGCTATAAAGCAAGTAATGAAAATCAAGACAAGAGTACAGTATATTACCAACCTTTCTGAGCTTCTGCATAAGTTTACCATAGGTGATAATGATCACACCAAGAGGAAGGATAAAACACGTAATGAAAAAGGTGATGATGTAGGTGTGGTCGTAGTAATCAGTCGAGTACCTTAAAGAAAGAAAACAGAGACTTCAGACATCCTCTTATCTTTCCTACATGTCATCATCTTACCTACATGTCATCTTGCAGGTACTTTTGGTGTGTTCAAGCCATGTTGGAAAAATCACATTTACGCGTTAAAAGTACATGAATGCCACCACAAAGTCATAATTACGAGTGGAAAACTTTTCTTTAAACCCCAAATTTCCATGTTGGGGGTGTGTCAGTGAGAAAACACGTCAGCCGCAATGGATGCAGCATCTGTATTGTTGAATTTGTGATTTTGTAATTTTGTTGAATCTGTATTGTTGAAATTAACTTTTTTAAATTTACAATGAAACTAGTAAAGTTGCATGCACAAAATATTATGGTACAGTACAATTATGATAGAATGTATAACGATTCAATTTACAGCATCTTCATAAATTAAATAAAAAGGTAAAAAAGCAAAAACACACCTGATGCACATTCCTTATTCATCATTTAATAGAAGAAGAGCTAATTTTTTTGTAGAAATACATCGCCATCTTGCTCCAACAAAAGTGACTTGAATGCAACTAATAAATACAAACTTCCCAGGAGGACTTGAACACACCATTTGAGCACAAACATTAGTGTTGATAATAATGCTTAGGTAATCAATTCTGCACTAATCTTTAACAGTAAGATCACATGCACGTTTTACACTTGCATAATATGCTTTGCGTGCTTTGTTCGGTTCAAACAAACATTGCAACAGAACAATTGAGTAGTAAGCACCTGTAAGCTCAAGGCAGTGTCAAAATGTGGATAACTGAGACTAAATAGACACCAAAATTTACAAACTTACAGTTTTGCTGTCAGAGATCTCATCTGCAGAATCTACATTACTTTACTGAACATCAACACGGATGCAACTATGCCCCGCAATGGTAAAAATATTCCCCATCCTTGGTCTTCTCTGTGTCACTGTGCATTCCCTATTTAAATGTTTTTGCACTGTTTTGTTCCAAGGCCAAGGCTAAGCCACAGCCAGTCACAAATGTTTTGTGCCAGTCTCTTGAAGGCAATTTTTCAACTGATGGCTGCATGGCATCAGCCTTGGGTTTATAAGTGGTTTCTTTTTTTCTGTCACAATATAACACTCAGGAAGAAGCCTTGACTTGAACTCCTTGTCTGTCACCAAATTATGCCACTTTAAGGAACATGTGCAAGGCACATTATATTCATCAACAGCATCATATTTTATAACTGTGGATGTTGTTCTGTTAATACATGTCCATGACAGAGAAACACAGACAGAGATTGAAAAACTGTGAATGAGAGATTAACAAATATTGGATAAACAGAGTGAGTAACTGAAGGAAGGAGGGTAGATTCAGTGAAATAGTATTTTGAGCTCACCAGTTGGGTTCACAGGTGGTGCCAATTTTGCTGACTGTATAACTGTTCCAGCCAAGAACTGGTGGGATTGTCCAGATGAATGAGAAGGTCCAGACAAAAACAAGACCCATCGCTGCGTGCTTGCCTCCCATCTGGACATTTTTCAGAGGACGACAGATCACAAAATAACGCTCAAATGCCAAGATTGCTAAAGACCACAAAGCCACAATCCCTAGAAACCAAGAAGGTACACCCATGATTACTGTACTGTGTCAGTAATATAATATGTACCTGTACTGACATTTAACAAGAGACGGAAACAGAAGTTCTGTGTAACTTTGACTTAAACTGAATTCATTCGATTTCAGCTTAATTTTCAGAAAATCAATTATTTTACATTAAAAGCAATGAGCATCATGGGACACAAGAACAACTACTGGATGTGTTGGATCAGGAATGAAGAGACAGGGAGTCCAGGGTGGAAATGAAGAGTCTTTTATTAATGTCGCTTACTAGTCAAGTGTCAGATGAGAAGTGACCCATGAGAAGAGAAGAACAGCAGGGAGGGGGCAACTCCTCAAGCTCAAATAAAACCCTGATTACCTGATTGCAGGTAACTATGGAAGCCATTTATCCACCGCATAAGAAAAAAAATCATGCTTTGGTGAATCACAGTTATAAGATGTCAAAATGATTAGATAAAAAGTTGACTTCTGTCGTAATTTCAACTTTATATCTCAAAAGTAGACTTTGGATCTCATAATTTCTACTTTTATGTCATAATTATGATTTACCAAAGCAAGATTTTTTTTTCTTATGTAGAAGAAAAGGGCTGATTAGTAAAACAAAGACAATATGCACAGAATCAGGGCTTTGCATAAAACTCTTCTATTTTGTTTTAACATTTACTCAGTAAAACTAAACTAGTACTCTAATTACTACACTTATGATGGTATTGTAATGGATGGATGGATGAAAATGGATGAAAATTGATCATGATTTACTACAGTAACTATAGTTTAAGTATTTGCTGTAAAACCTCAGTAACCACAGATTTACCATTGTTTTACTATAGTAACCTTATTTTACCATACCACATCAAGTCTGCCCTCCCCCCCTCCCTGGACCCCTTCCAGTTTGCATATCGGTCCAACCGCTCGACCGATGACGCCATCGCCACTACCCTCCACTCAGCACTCACACACCTGGACAAAAAAGACTCATACGTCAGAATGCTGTTCATAGACTTCAGTTCAGCATTCAACACAATCATCCCTCAACAGCTCATTCACAAACTGGTCCAGCTGGGG
>NW_015557126.1:319308-345412 GCF_001515605.1 Sinocyclocheilus anshuiensis | reverse complement strand
TATGTTCTACTGTTAGTGTTATCTGTATGCACCAAGGGTCTGAGAGTAACGCAATTTCAATTCTCTGTGTGTATGTGCTGTACATGTGGAAGAATTGACAATAAAGCAGACTTGAACTTGAACTTGAACTTAACCATGATATTTGTTGTAAAAAAAACAACAACAACATGCCAATAGAAATATATAATCTTCCAAAATAAAGAAAGAAAGAAATTCAATAGGGAATCATATCTATAGTGTTAGTCACTGTTTTTAACATAGTCTACTAATTTTCCTCTACTGATTCTTCATATTGAACGTTACTAATAAATATACTGGGATAAATCCTGGTAGGTAGTAACTAAGAAATAATACTATTATTTAAAGAATAAAACTAGAAAAGGCACCAGCAACAAGTGGAATACATACTAAAATAGAACTAAATGGCAAAAATGTGCAATTTGTTACCACTAACAATGGAATTGTCACTGGGAATGGCTAGTAGCAGAGGAATAAGTACTAACAAATAAATATAATAAACTGTAACATAACTAGTAACTACTTAGTTTAAAGTAATAAATGTTACACTTTTTGGTATAGTTATATAATAACTCACCGAAAAAAGTGACAGCGAATCCCTCCAGCACACACGCCCAGACGCCCAGGAAGAAGTAGCCTCGTGCATTAGTTAGAAAACTTATAGTGCCTCCTGTCAGTGAAACTAGAAAATCAGCAACAGATAAATTAACAATAATGTAATTCAACGGTTTCCTTACATGTTTTAATCTAAACGTCACAAGCATAACGGTGAAGTTCTCTGTTAAAGACAGTGAAGTCACTATGAACATCAGACAGGCGAGGAAAGTGTAATTCCAGGGCGCAACAGACTTGAGGGGACCCGAGAACGGATCGTCCGGTGTGGTGATGTCGGTAGACTCGGTGACAAAAGACCCAAACGATTCCATGACAGCGATTAGGGCGGGCATTGGGATAAAAAAGACCAGGAAAAAAAATCATAAAATCATCACTAGGGAGCTTCTTGAAAGTTCAAGACAGGTGTTTTTATACTAACAGACACAGAATTTGCGTACTGTAAAAATAATGTCTGTTTAAAAATAATTATATTAATTAAAACACACACATAAATAAGTGTAAAATTAATGTGTGTTGTATACGTGTTCTTATTATTTAATAATTTTCGAAATATTCCAATATTTTCTGGTAAAGCAATCTACTTGAGGAGGCAGAAATCCAGAAGAGCGCCTTTGCGTAAAGGTTGCAATTAAACGTCACAGGTCCGCTCGCTCTGCGTCCACAGTTGAGCATAAGTATGTTCATGCTGTTCTCCTTTATATACACAGTCCGTCAGCATGGCCATCTCAATCCCTCGAGGTAATGAGAAAAGTCCATTTCCAAGTTTACCGAGAAATTTCAGAGGGGAGTCACGCGCTTTGCTCTCTTAAAGGTGCAAGCAGTAGTTTTTTGCTCATGAAAAAGTTTTACACATAGAGTTATTTTGAAAAACTGTCATTAAAATAATACACACTCACATTAAATGAAGTCTCCAGACATATCACTCTTCTAGAAAAAGATAAAAAGGGGGAAAAAAGCTTTTATTTTATATGGAGCAGGTTGCCCCCTCATGGACACCTCCATATTTATATCACATGACCATTTGTGTCATTACAACCAAAAATGCAAAAATGAGGTATGCAACATATAGACATATGCACTCAAAATCAAATCAAGCGGGGCGTCGGACGGTAGGCTCCTCTATCTACAAAACGGTATATGTTCATCCTTTATATACTATATAGGCCTATAATGTATATATATATGTATAAAAAATATATTAAATTAAAGAGTTTACTCACCATCAGGCCATCTAAGATGTAGATGAGTTTGTTTCTTCATCAGAATAGATTTGGAGAAATTTAGCATAACAATACTTGCTCACCAATGGATTCTCTGCAGTGAATGGGTGCCGTCAGAATGAGAGTTCAGTTGGATGATAAAAACATTACAATAATCCACAAGTAATCAACACGACTCGATGTGTGAAGTCAAAAGCTGCATGTAAGAAACAAATCCATGGAGGCGTTTTAACTTTAAACCATAGTTTCTGGCCAAAACATTCTCCATAATAATGCTTCCTCCAGTGAAAAAGTCTACCCCATGTTGTCTACTCACATCAAAATCCACCAACATTTTTTAGAATGGCTTTAGCTGTTTTCTCTTGTAAATGGTACTTGTGTAAATTGATCTGTGTGTATTTCTCTCCTGATTCAGACGAGACCTTTTCACTGGAGATATATTTTTCACTGCAATATTACTGATTGAGGACTCAGAAGCAAAGGTTTGAAATATCTTAATATGGATTTTTTTCTTACAAACATTCACCTCACAAGACATTAATTGATTGACTGATAATTGATTGTGTGGATTACTTATGGATTATTGTGATGTTTTTATCAGCTGATTGGACTCTCATTCTGACGGCACCCATTCACTGCAGAGGATCCATTGGTGAGCAAGTGATGTAAATTTCTCCAAATCTGTTTTTATTAAGAAAGAAACTGAATATTTTTAATCTGCTAAATATTTTGACATGAGAGATTATTTGATGAAAGCATATCAGAATTATCTTCTCCCATAGATAATGTCTGAAATGCCTCCTTTCCCTGCCTCAAACTGACAAGAGGGAAAATACTAGGAGTGATTCATCTGCTACAAGATTAAACCCCATGATTAGCTGTGAAGATTAAATTAAGAAATAATTAAGAAAAGTAGGAAAATGCAAGAAACTGAGATAATATCCAATACACAAGTGTCTTATCTGTAACATTCCTTACTGTCGTTCCTATTCAGATGCTTAGAAACAATACATTACCACGGCACTTGCACAATGCACATGTAAGTAATTTATGCATCCTATGTGGATTGCTCAACAGTATAGTATGCAAAATGTATTTACTTGCCGGTCTTAAAATGAAATTTCACAGAACCACAGGCATGACAGGAAAATAAAAGTGTTCATTTGTTTAGACTAATTACTACTTTACTGTAAAGAAAGGGTCAATTGTTTGTGAGCAAATTTTTAATTAACTTGAGTAAGGTTCATCTAAGTAGCCTAGAGCAAGGTTGCTTTGAGGATGGGTCCTTCTCTTTGAGGATAGATTATGTTTGTGTGTGTGTGTCTGCCTCAGTCATCGACTTTATTGACTTCCAGTAATACTAATTTCAGTCCGTGCCTAGTCGCTTATTGATGTGCCCAACTGAGTCATACGGATCTCTAGACCTTTTAACACATAATGGGGCACGTCAAGAAACCCGTCTGATTTTTTTGCACAGCTGCAGATTCTTGGTAGCGGTGGCATTAAAATGACCCTAGTCCCGCTGAGCAGTTAAACATTCTCATTTACTTTGGACCCTCTTATCAGTGTTCTAACTCTGGCTCACCATTGTAGATGACAGGCTGCCCATCATATAAGCACAATCTAATTAATACCAGCACTTTTAAATTGTGGCATTACCGTGTGATGCTCTGGTTAATGGATTATTGTGATGTCTGGAATTGACCCAGAGTGATTTATTACTCACTTATTTGCTTTTATGTTTTCACCTTTTTTTGTGGTGGCATTTATGTGACAAGTGGTCTGCTAATTTTATAGCTTTGCAGTTGTGACATAAAATTGTAGTTTAATTTTACCTGCTACTGCACAAGTCTAATGTAACCTTTATAAATCCAAGTGTCGTTTACTGAGCAAAAGCCATATTGGAGCTGTGAGGGAGCTGAGTGCAAGTATTTCTGTAAACACAGTGATTGTCAGTCAACCTTTTCCACTACAGGATCATTACACATACAATCCACAGTTGGTTGGACTTTCTACCATGAAGATGAAAAATGCCAGCCCATCTTCCAGGAAGACGATTGATTGAAATCTTATTATCTTGTGAATTCCTGTTGATTTAATAAAAGGAAGCAAACCAATCACAAAAACGATAATTTCTCTGACCAGAAGGTGTGATATAAGATGCTCTTTTAGAAAACTCCATTCATGATGAGCAGTTTCAAACTGAGGATAAACGCTTTAGCTTTGGATTAATGGGATGGGGGTATATTTAGCACAGATGCAATGTTTGAAATAGTTCTTGAAAAAATGTTAAGAGCTCAGATGTTGTTAGCATGTGGATCTGGGCAGCCATCCTTCCAGGGACCCCATCTGCCCCCCAAGTCCTAAATCGCCTCTTCCCATCTGTACTTAAAAATATACTTGAACTTTACTTAAGTATACTTACTAAAATAAACTTGAAGTATACTACTTTTTGGTAAGGGTCATTCTGCCCCCAGGTTTCTTCTGATGTCTCTCTGTAGACAACCAAGTTAGAACAACTTCAGAAATGGCTGAAGCTAATTTAATCATAATAATATACATTACAATCTGTGAAACACTTTGGTGTGATATGCATCTGCATCTACATCTATTTTTAACAGTATTTATTCTTTTAAGTATTATGCATGCAGATTTATGACCTCATATTATTTGAGAGATTATATTAGTAAAAATTACTTTATACCACACTACAATTTTAAATAAAACTAAAGACAACTTTGTGACCAGTTACAAGTAATTACAAGTAATGCGAGTTACATAATCAGATTACTTTTTTCAAGTAACTAAAGTAATGCATTACTTTTAAATTTTCAGGAAAATATCTAAATTACTTTTTCAAATAAGTAACACCAGTTACTTTGTTTTTCTCATTTATTCGCTGACACCTCTCCTGTCAGGCTGTCCCCATGTTGAGAGAAATTGGGAGTAAGTGCAGAGACAGAGGCACTTCCTTCAGCAAAATAATGGATTCCTTATGAGTCAATTACTTCAGAGTATTGTGGTGCAAAACATATGTATTGTACATATTGATGTATTGATTTTTTTCATTTCTCATTTAGATTAATTGTGTAACTTGATCACTTCAAGACTTGAACTATTTGGTTTTAATTTAGGCTATTGTCTTGTTAGACAATGAATAATCTCAAACAGTGGAGCATGATCAATAAGTGGCATAAAGCATAAAGGCTCTCTCTCAACCATCTTTGTCTGGTTGTCGAAAGAGCAAAAGTCAGAAGATTCCAGGGCCTCGGCATATGTCAGTTCATGCTTTCCCCAACCTCTCTCAACAGCTGTGCTTTTGTTTTCTAGTAAAGACTTTTAGATTTTGAAAAGATTTAGACCTGAAATTATTTATTATATTTATGTTCATTTACATTTATTACAAACATTTTTGCTTCTGTCCACGTCTTTTGTGAAATCTAAATAAACAGAAGTCATATATAACACAGCATCCTTTTACACGGATGTCGCTTTTTTCATCTGCCACTAGATGGCACCATATGTTAAATCTTTGCTCCTCATTACATGATATTCTGCATTTGGCATCCAATGGAACAATATCCAAAACACCTTCTGCGCTCTGTACGCATTAGTATTCACGAAATCAGGTCTGAAAATAATTTAAATTTTGCTACACTACACTGTAGATTCACTTCATTGCCATATACACTCCCACCACTCAGCCTTTGAACGGTTCATTTTTGGTCACATTTTTAAAATTATTCTGTTACTGTGTTAGTCATGCAAAATTCCTTTTGGAATCAACGGGTTATTATTTTGCTATTTATTTAAAAATGTGTATTTGTAAATGGCAATGGTGAAATCACCAAGTGTTCACCTCTGACTCAACAAATCGGCACCCTGATTACCTCAATTTCCTTTTTATATGGAATAAACGTAAAAGTTTTTTTTTTTAAGTGCTTTATTTGAACTCTGAAGCAGAACATTATGCACCAACAATGGTTCAATGGTAAAGTGGTGAGATGAGTCAAATCAGCATGATTCGTGGAATATTATCTACACATTTTACCAATTTGAATTACTGGTTAATACATATTAAATAATGATAAAACGGATCAAGTGCAAAACAGTATTAGAGGGCAACTGTTGAAAAACTGTAAAACAGAGATATTTTGTTATTGCTTCATATGGCCATTCATTAAAGAGCCACTGAAATCTTCAGTCATTCCCATTTCTGAAAGAGAAAAATAGTACTTTCACATACATTTTTCAGTTACTAGAAATAAAAGGAAACAAATCAATCAAACTATTAGGCCTATGTAATTCACCTTTTAATTGCAGATATGCAAGATGACCCAGCAGTGAGAGAAGATAGGAATTATCTGGAATAAGAAAATAGACTACTTTAGAAAAAATATTTTTTGAAATACTAGGAAAAATACTAACAAACTGAATAACCAAGAAAGAATAATATTTGAGAAGGGGACCAGATCACATAATATTAATGTACTAACATTTCAGATTATTCCTTAATATCAATTAAATGTAATGTTGTAATAATAATAATAATAATAATATTAATAATAAGTCATTATAAATGCTTTAATAACTGACTGTATAAAGATGCTGGTAAGCTTGAACTCTCATTCCACATGTCTCTTTTGCCCACAGCTCTGTGTCTTACATTAAGACTTCTGTGAGCATCTGCAGGAGAACCACAAAATTATTGCAATAAAACCAATAATAAATATACTTAAAATATACCTTTGCACAATATTTTCAAGTTTGTGTAATTGTTAGAATGCAATGAACTTACAAGGTCCCAGTAGGTACCCAGCACTGTTCAGAGTCCATCCCTTTTTCTCTGGATTCTGTGGGATTAACAGAGAGACCCATAAAAGAGATGATGAAAAACAAACATCTTGTTGAGCTTCAGAAGAGGTAATAGAAGATGTACCGTGAGGGTCATGCCATGGATCCTTGACAGATGTGCAGTTAAGACACAGAGTGAGATACAGAGTAAAGCACAACTCGTCTGCATCTGTGAAAAAGACACTAGACTACATGTACCATACATCCATATGCATTGTAGCAGAAACAATATTTATTTAAAAACAATCCTTATTCATTAATTTTTATAATTGCTGTTGTATTTATAGGATTTAAAGGATTTTTTTTCAACATCTGTTAAAAGTCGTTTGATCTGAAATAGCATTTTGTTGGCTTTTTCCTCCTTGGATTTCAAAACAACATTATATCAATAAATTGTAATAATATTCATTAAATATGATAAAGACATGTACACTCCTAAAAAATAAAGGTTATTTTTTGGTATCTATGGTTCCATGAAGAACCTTAAACTAATACCTAAAATATTTCCTTTTCACAAAAGATTCTTTAGTGAAAAAAAGTTTCCTCAGATTAGTAAAATGTCCTTCAAGCTAAGAAAACAACTGATCTTTGGGCAGCACAAAATGGTTCTTCCATGGCACTGCTGCAAAAACGATCTTTTGGAACCTTTATCTTTTAAAGTGTATGCATATTTGTATCGTCATCATTTAATTTAATCAATTGTATCTTTGATGTTTTACTGTAACTTCACAGACACAATTCTAAAAATATTAAAGTAGTTAATTAAAGCATTAAACACAACACAGACAATACTTACCTTATAAGATAACAGTTGCTGTTTATAAATATTTATTAAAAAAAAAAAAATGAATTCCAGAAAAAAGAGACAGTCTGTAACCTTCAAATAACAGGTCTGCTGCAGGTGTGTGTCTGAATAAGGGAGAGTCTGTCTTTTATACACCCAGCGGCATAGAGCATATTAACATAATGAAACTCTATTAGTACGACGTTCATTTGTTCATTTCTCATAATTACTGGTGCTGTTTACAGAGACGGGAGAGAGGAAGGATGGAGAATGATGAGACAGAATTAATCAGACAGTAAGCAAGGTTACGCCATACAGGACAGGAGGATGAATAGCGCCAAATATCTAAACAAACAAACATAGATATATTTGTCTGTCCAGCTGTACGTCCATCCATCCATCTATCAATCTGTCCCTCCACCTGTCTGTCCTTCTATCTATCTATCTATCTATCTATCTATCTATCTATCTGTCTGTCTGTCTGTCTGTCTGTCTGTCCATCCATCCATCCCTCTGTTGGACGTATGTCTGTCTATCCATCCTTCTGTCCCTCTGCCAGTTTGTCTAAATCTTTGCTCCTCATTACATGATATTCTGCATTTGGCATCCAATGGAACAATATCCAAAACACCTTCTGCGCTCTGTACGCATTAGTATTCACGAAATCAGGTCTGAAAATAATTTAAATTTTGCTACACTACACTGTAGATTCACTTCATTGCCATATACACTCCCACCACTCAGCCTTTGAACGGTTCATTTTTGGTCACATTTTTAAAATTATTCTGTTACTGTGTTAGTCATGCAAAATTCCTTTTGGAATCAACGGGTTATTATTTTGCTATTTATTTAAAAATGTGTATTTGTAAATGGCAATGGTGAAATCACCAAGTGTTCACCTCTGACTCAACAAATCGGCACCCTGATTACCTCAATTTCCTTTTTATATGGAATAAACGTAAAAGTTTTTTTTTTTAAGTGCTTTATTTGAACTCTGAAGCAGAACATTATGCACCAACAATGGTTCAATGGTAAAGTGGTGAGATGAGTCAAATCAGCATGATTCGTGGAATATTATCTACACATTTTACCAATTTGAATTACTGGTTAATACATATTAAATAATGATAAAACGGATCAAGTGCAAAACAGTATTAGAGGGCAACTGTTGAAAAACTGTAAAACAGAGATATTTTGTTATTGCTTCATATGGCCATTCATTAAAGAGCCACTGAAATCTTCAGTCATTCCCATTTCTGAAAGAGAAAAATAGTACTTTCACATACATTTTTCAGTTACTAGAAATAAAAGGAAACAAATCAATCAAACTATTAGGCCTATGTAATTCACCTTTTAATTGCAGATATGCAAGATGACCCAGCAGTGAGAGAAGATAGGAATTATCTGTGGAATAAGAAAATAGACTACTTTAGAAAAAATATTTTTTGAAATACTAGGAAAAATACTAACAAACTGAATAACCAAGAAAGAATAATATTTGAGAAGGGGACCAGATCACATAATATTAATGTACTAACATTTCAGATTATTCCTTAATATCAATTAAATGTAATGTTGTAATAATAATAATAATAATAATATTAATAATAAGTCATTATAAATGCTTTAATAACTGACTGTATAAAGATGCTGGTAAGCTTGAACTCTCATTCCACATGTCTCTTTTGCCCACAGCTCTGTGTCTTACATTAAGACTTCTGTGAGCATCTGCAGGAGAACCACAAAATTATTGCAATAAAACCAATAATAAATATACTTAAAATATACCTTTGCACAATATTTTCAAGTTTGTGTAATTGTTAGAATGCAATGAACTTACAAGGTCCCAGTAGGTACCCAGCACTGTTCAGAGTCCATCCCTTTTTCTCTGGATTCTGTGGGATTAACAGAGAGACCCATAAAAGAGATGATGAAAAACAAACATCTTGTTGAGCTTCAGAAGAGGTAATAGAAGATGTACCGTGAGGGTCATGCCATGGATCCTTGACAGATGTGCAGTTAAGACACAGAGTGAGATACAGAGTAAAGCACAACTCGTCTGCATCTGTGAAAAAGACACTAGACTACATGTACCATACATCCATATGCATTGTAGCAGAAACAATATTTATTTAAAAACAATCCTTATTCATTAATTTTTATAATTGCTGTTGTATTTATAGGATTTAAAGGATTTTTTTTCAACATCTGTTAAAAGTCGTTTGATCTGAAATAGCATTTTGTTGGCTTTTTCCTCCTTGGATTTCAAAACAACATTATATCAATAAATTGTAATAATATTCATTAAATATGATAAAGACATGTACACTCCTAAAAAATAAAGGTTATTTTTTGGTATCTATGGTTCCATGAAGAACCTTAAACTAATACCTAAAATATTTCCTTTTCACAAAAGATTCTTTAGTGAAAAAAAGTTTCCTCAGATTAGTAAAATGTCCTTCAAGCTAAGAAAACAACTGATCTTTGGGCAGCACAAAATGGTTCTTCCATGGCACTGCTGCAAAAACGATCTTTTGGAACCTTTATCTTTTAAAGTGTATGCATATTTGTATCGTCATCATTTAATTTAATCAATTGTATCTTTGATGTTTTACTGTAACTTCACAGACACAATTCTAAAAATATTAAAGTAGTTAATTAAAGCATTAAACACAACACAGACAATACTTACCTTATAAGATAACAGTTGCTGTTTATAAATATTTATTAAAAAAAAAAAAATGAATTCCAGAAAAAAGAGACAGTCTGAATAACAGGTATAACAGGTCTGCTGCAGGTGTGTGTCTGAATAAGGGAGAGTCTGTCTTTTATACACCCAAGCATATTAAGCATATTAACATAATGAAACTCTATTAGTACGACGTTCATTTGTTCATTTCTCATAATTACTGGTGCTGTTTACAGAGACGGGAGAGAGGAAGGATGGAGAATGATGAGACAGAATTAATCAGACAGTAAGCAAGGTTACGCCATACAGGACAGGAGGAGGAATAGCGCCAAATATCTAAACAAACAAACATAGATATATTTGTCTGTCCAGCTGTACGTCCATCCATCCATCTATCAATCTGTCCCTCCACCTGTCTGTCTATCTATCTATCTATCTATCTATCTATCTATCTATCTATCTATCATCTGTCTGTCTCTCTATCTGTCCATCCATACGTCTATCTATCTATCTATCTATCTATCTATCTATCTGTCTGTCCGTCCGTCCGTCCATCCAGCCATCCCTCTGTTGGACGTATGTCTGTCTATCCATCCTTCTGTCCCTCTGCCAGTTTGTCCATCCATCTGTCTATCTATCTGTATGTCTGTCTGTCCATCCATCCATCTGTCCGTCTGTTGGACGGGCATCTACCTATCTATCTATCCCTCCATCCCTCCACCCCTCCACCTGTCTGTCCTTCTGTCTATCTATCTATCTATCTGTCTGTCTGTCTGTCTGTCTGTCTATCTATCTATCTATCTATCTATCTATTAGATTGTGTCTCTGATCACATGAGCCAATACCAAAATCCATTTCATTCCATGATGCTTTTCTCCATTTAATAACAGCACTTTGCCCTAGATATAATTACAGCACCTACTGCTCCTTTCTATCCATTAACAGGGAAGCCCTAAAACATTCCACCTGATTATCTACAACTAATTGTGCTAAAGCTGCATTTGGGGCATGGGAGGGGGAACAGGCCGACCAGGAAGCGTGTTGAAACAGGGAATGGAAGCTGAAATTTCAGCCTCCTGTGGGAGGCATAATAATATATAATTTATAAAGATAAATCAACCCTGATCTCTGCCCCTGTGTTTCATTTTTATGCACTCATCTTCTGCTAAAATCAGCTCAGCTCTTATATCTGACGTAATTTATTTTGTCCCCTCTCAGAAATCAATATCTTGAAGTCTTGAGCAGAAGCTGAAATCATATGCATATGGAAATAGCTGATAGAAGAAATAGATGAAAACAGATTAATCTATTTAGTGCTTTTTTTTTATAAATGTCAAATCTTTTAATTGTTCTAAATCTTACAGCCTGTGAAAAACATGAAAACATCACAAAATGTCATATCATGATACATAATAATTTACATACCTTGTATTTCAAAATAAATGCTGCTAATTCAGAGGAGGAAGAGGGGAGTATATGGATCTAAAAGGTGTAAGAGTCTGTGACTAGGGCTGATATTTTATTTATGGTGGGTGTTCTGTACGCCTGCTTTCTGCTGAACTAGAGTCAAAGATGCTTTACTCACAGACAGGAACTCTCAAGCAATACAACGAATCAGAATTAAGAATTTTATTTATGCAAAATTTAGTTTTACATGATCGCATGTGAGGCCACCACGTTTCATTTACCCTCCGTGTAACATTACTGACTCTGCCCAGTTTATTTAAGGTAGGTTTACATCTTTATTTCTTTTGTGGAACATTATTAAAATGTTTTGAGAAATGCCAGTTAGATGTTGATTATATAGAAACATTGTTTATTAAAAACATTATTTCCTGAGAAAACAGTTATAGAGATTTTATTGCATAAATGTTATCAAAAATGTTTCTGGCTACAGTAACATTATAAAAGGGGAAAATAACAACAACAACAAAAAACACTGGCTGTTTTCACCATCATACAGGAGGTTAAAAAAAATCTAAATTTACGTAACCACCAAAGGATGTATTCTCAAATTTTCATAACAGCAAACAAAGCACTTTTGTCCCATTTGCTAGTGCTTGAATAGTTAATGGCATGCTTGTGTAAAACGATAGCTTTGGTTTCGTTACCATAGGCAAGGAAATACGAGAATACAAGACACTTCCTGTACCCTGTTCTGTTTTTGTGCTTGAGAAGAAGAGAGGGGGTTATTTTGTAGCATCTTTCTGGGCAGCAAATCCATATAAACAAATATAAAAACAAATGTAGCACACATGCTGTTCTTAAAGAAAAACTGTGTGAAACCAGCTTGGATCTGTGAACACTAAAAGTTGAACAATATGGCCTATTTTCTGCTTATCACCCTGCTACTGATAATACAACTTATTTTATTATTATTATTTATTTATTTGTTTTTTGTTTTTACAATTTTTCACTGGTTCTTATAAGATGATTTTAATATTTATTTATCTTGTGCTCACAGATATGGCATCTGAGTGCTGCCTCAGTCTCACCAAATACTTCCTCTTTCTCTTCAACTTGATATTCTTTGTAAGTTGCAAATGAGTCATAAGACACAGTTAACTGGTCTAAAATTAAAGGGGTTATATGATGCGATTTCAAGTTTTCCTTTCTCTTTGGAGTGTTACAAGCTGTTCGTGAATAGATAAGATCCCTAAAGTTGCAAAGACTAAAGTCTCAACCCCAAAGAGATATTCTTTATAAAAGTTAAGACTGGTCCACGCCCTCCTAAAACGCCTAACACGCCCCCACATGTCTACGTCACGATGTGGGAAGATTTGCATAACTTACATAAGAGGGTGTGACCTTATTGTTGCTGCCACCGCCGCCATGTCGTGAAGACGCTGTCTTTTCGTTTGCCTTTTGCTAGGATGCAATATTGATGTGCGCATGCGCAGTAAACCCTGGTAGGACAATCTGACCGGTAGGATAAAATGTCAGGACACCTAGACACGGCATTACAGTATGGTAAGGGACGTAGCATTTCCGTCACACGCTTGAGGTATTCGGCCAATCACAATGCACTGGATAGCTGGCCAATCACAGCACACCTCGCTTTTCAGACCGATGAGCTTTGTAAAAATCGACGCGTTTCAGAAAGGCGGGGCATAGAGGAGAAACAATAATGTACAGTATGTGGAAAATAATGTTTTTTGAACCTTAAATTGCATAAACACATTTCATTACACCAAATACACAAAATAATGTTCTTTTTAGCAACATCATATGACCCCTTTAAATAAAATAAAGTATTTTATAATATACCAAAACTATAAAATACACACATTACAATACAATTTGGTACATTTAACAGCAAAAATGAGATAATATTTTTTTCAGTAATATAACTGTTGTCTTTTTGGTCTCAGCAAGGCCAAACTTTTACATTTTATACAATGTACATGTCGGATTGCTGTTGGGCTCTGATTTTTCAACAAAAACTGTCTTATTCAGCTCTTAGGATCACTCCTCTTATCTATGGGACTATGGATACTACTTTCAGAGAACAGAATTTTCAGTATGTGTTACATTTTTTTGAGTGCAGAAATCACAATGCTATTTTGATTCTTTGTCTATTAATTTTATATTATATATTGTGAACTATTAAAGAATTTGCTCCATGTCTTTTACAGTGCCCTCCCCTCCCTACATTTCCATCTCTCTCTTCTCCTACTTCCTGATCATCAGTGGATCTGTGACCATGTCATTAGGCTTCTTAGGATGTCTGGGTTCTCTGAAGACTGTCAAATGCCTGCTGGCAACTGTGAGTTTTCAGATAAACAAAACTTGATGGGACTACATAGAGATACACTTTTATCTTAAAAATATAGTTGTTTGTTAGGAGAACTCCTAAAATGTTAAGAGCTTAGTTGTCACCAGCCTCTTGGGAATTGTGCATGTTCTTTGTACAGGTGTTTGTAATACAACAGTACATTTATTTGCTCCACTGAGCTGTAACAGCATGTTAAAACAAGCTTCATTTATCTGCAGTATTTTATCCTGCTCACGGTTCTTCTCGCGGCTCAGATAGTGGGTGGGGTTCTTTTCTACACCCAGAAGACTGAGGTAACTCAAGCATGAGGATCAGCAGTCCCACCCAGTTTGGTTGTTTTGAAAGCTATATGCCTATAAAGCTTCAGATAAAATCATGATCAAAACATCTTCAACTTATTTTTTTTCCCCACTCTCTTAATTAGTTGGCAGGTTCACTAAAGGAGCATACTCTTCTACTAATAAAGTCATTTGGAAGGAATGATTCCAGTCTCCAGAGTTTTGAAAATACTCTAGAGTACATTCAGCAGGAGGTGAGAGTCACAGCACAAAAGCACACACCAGTAAAAAACAAAAACAAAAAGAATGCTAAATATGAAAAATCTTTTGCAAGTTTTTGCAAACACATTTTCCAAGTACATTTCACACATAGAATTAAGTCAAATCCACAAATTAATAAGTGTATAAGTACATACTTTTTTATTTTAAGGCAAGTGTTTGCATGTAGTTTCAGTTAATGGCATAAAAATGATTCATGTAGTGCCAACACAAATGGATTTTACATATTTAAATGAAGCTATACACAATGAACTTAAGCAGTTGCATTGCTTTAGCTCATTTGAAATGTAAATTGAAAAAGCAGCAAAAACTAATTTTTTCAAATGTATATATTTAAGCTAAAAAGCTGAAAGATAAAAAGTTAAGAAAAGGTGTCTGACTACGAATGTAGTTTTCATGAACATGCAATATTATTTATTTTTTTAATTGTTGGATTATGTTTATCTTCTACCTGCCAGAGGTGTCCCCTGGTATATGCTATGATTTCATTAGAACTTTAAAGCTAACTTTGACAGGTACATTAAGAAGTTTGAAACAAGATATCACCTCCACCATTATATCTCCATAGGCCAAATGCTGTGGTTGGCATGGAACAGAAGATTGGGAGGAATCTATACCCTGTTCCTGCTACAACATAGGCAATGCCACTGTCAATGCGACATATGAAATCCAAGATCCAAATAAGTGTAACACATGTTTCCCAGATGATATCCTTTCAAATCACACCTGTGGGGTTTATAAACAGGTACGGATTCAGTTTCTGCCAAGTAATTATTTTGTAAATTGTGCTTCAACATAACGCATCGAGTTGTGCCTCTTTTCTCTCTCTCTCTAAGGGTTGCAGTGAGAATATAAAGGAATGGCTGGACGAAAATCTTCTCATGATTTTGGTGGTTATTTTGGCCATTTCTGTGGTGGAGGTAAGCAAGCTGTCACTTTAGACCCGAGTTAGAAAATCCAAATAACTATAACCCTTTACTGTCCAAGCTTAGAGTTAATGAGAATAAATGAAGTAAAATGCTGTTCTGTCTCATAGTGTCTTCAGTGGATATGCCTTGTATCTTACTGTTGCCTTAATCGCACACACCGCTGCTGCCCTAGAGAGTCACATGGCAGTCATGTTCAGCTGTCCAGGTCTCAGTTTGTGACTAGTGTAGTGTGTCTGAGTGCTTCATTTTTGCATACCGAAATAATGTCAGTCATGTATCACCCTTAAAGCCTGGATACACTACACAATTTTAAATCTGAACACATTTTGAAACACTAGGCATTATACACTTGCCAACTTTGTACGGTTGCAGAGAAAAACTGGACATCATTCACTAAAAAAAATGAGAATCACACACTACCAGACTACTCTCCAACCTCAACAACTGTATTCCAGCCTTAAGGAGCTTATTTTGAAATACTGAGTGAAAATGATCCCACTTATTACACGGCTCCTTTTTAAAAAATAAATGGGTGGACATAAAATATTGATTCAAAATTATTTTAGAATCTTACCTGTATATTATCAATCACAAAATAATTGGCCTAGTAGTAAGATAAACAACGCAATGACATTACAGTTATATTAAAACTGAGGTTCTCCATTTTTATTACAATCAGTAACTGAGATGTAAGATTGCATTTGTTAAAAACAAGAGAGAGCAGTCAAATTATGGGCCAAAAAGATCCTTTGTCTATTGTCAACAGTGAAGTGATATATTAAGTAAGTAATATATTAAGTAAAGCTCACAGAAAAGTCACTTTCAAACCCACCAAAATTCTGATTTCGACTGAATTCTGGCTGGGAAAATGTGCTGAACAACAGTAAATAAACTAAACTGCTAAATGAAATGTTGCTATGGACGATGGTAAACATTATTAAATTTTATGGCCGTTGAATGCTGCGATTGACCAATCAGAGTCAAATATAGAGCGCTGTGTAATAAGTTACATTAATGCATGATACTGGTGTGGAAACAATATAGCAACCAACCAATTCATAGTGTTGTTTAATAGTATATACATTTAACTGTACATTTTCTTACCTTTTTCTAACTGTGTGGCTGTTTGTTTTGTGAGCTCGGAGTTACAAAATATGATTGTACAAAGGCCTCGGTGGTTACTTTTAATTATATCTTTACTCACAGAGATTTCACTGTGGAATACTGGCAAGGTATATGTTGTTTGTGCTGTTATAATAGTAGCCTAGTGTGTGGTGTGAAGATTCGTCTATTGGCTTGGTCCCAACATTTGAATCTGCAGTGTTTGACCAGAAAAGTTAATTGAGTGCATTGCTAGAGGTAGATATTATATCATTAATGGTTAACTGAATGGTTGAACCATGGATGATTAATTTATGAAAAATATCCTCTTTGCAGATATGTGGTATGATCCTTTCGATGTGCCTGTATAAAGAGGGTTCTGTGGATTACAACACAATTCTCCACTAAGATGACCAGGATCAGTGAGGGAAAAAAACGTCAAGTATTTGTTTTCTGTCATTCATATATTTGATGTTTTGTTAATGTTTTTTATATTATTATTTTTCAGTACAGTACTTTGATTGTTTTATACAGATATTTTTTCTCCAAAAGGCAGTCGCTTGTTCATTTTCCTTGTTATTCAGATGTCATGTTTTTTTTTCTAGTATTTGTTTATGAAAAAGTACAAATAATTCGAACATTCGAATATTTAAAGGATATAAACCTTTATTTCGTGATTCTCAAAATATGTGCATGTGACTAAGAATGTTCTCATTTGTTCAGCCCTGGGTGAGAAAAACATATGGGCGGGACAGTATAATATTTCACAATTGTTGTGCACACAAAGCAAATGACCTCAATTTCGAGGCAATGTGTGTGATACTGTTCTCATAACATGTATTTTACATGTAAAATATTAAAATTCAAATTGTCCTTAATTCTATGTTGTTTATGTAAGGTGACAACAAGTGTTACACATTGGCTTTTAAAATGTTTGAATTTAAGTAAATTATATCATTTTAAGTAAATTGTGTATGTATACAAATACACTTAAAAAAAAAACAGGTTAATTGTAATAAAACTGCTGTTGCTAAATGGAAATAAAACAGTAAATTACATTATGATGTTGATTTTATGTTATAACGGCTGCATTTATGTGTTTATTTAAACTGAGGATCTAAATGGTACATGGGACATGTAATACCCCATAGCAAGTTATTGTAAGGGCAGGGCAGGGAGGAGGACAGGACAGGTGTTATCAGGTGTCATATATATACATGCTGTATTCATTTCCCTCATTAATTCCAGAGCAACACTACAGACTAAGGTAAGAAAGATATTATCACTATTTTTACAGTACTTTTAGTCTTGATGCATAAATAAATATATTTTACAAAATATATATATATATTCCATATTTAATCATTCATTATACTTCATTACCGTCCGTTTGATAAAGACATGAAGATGGAATCCCGCACATTGGTTCTGATCATGTTTTTAGGTGTCCTCTGTGGTAAGTGGGAAACAATTTTGACTTTTTCCAAATCATTGTTCTTCAAATTTCTAAATAATATATATATATATATATATATATATATATATATATATTGTAAGAGCATTATAATGAATTCAGCACACAACAAAAGCTTTTTTTAATTACAATTATAACAAAGGTTTCAAAATTGTGATCTCATTAGTTGCACAGGCACTGAGGTGCAACAACTGCCTGAAGATTGACATAGACAATCCCACCTGTGATAAGATAGAGGAGAAAGAATGCAGCAGTGGTTTTGATAAGTGCATTAAGATCAAAATGCATCCTCCAGCCTGTAAGTTGACCGTATTCTTTTCCTCAGATGTTAAAACTGATAAAAACAGGATAGTTCCTTATTTAAGTTCTATTGCATGTGTAAACTGAGATACAGGTGCATCAATTGATGGAGTGCAATGATTCATAGTGAAATTATTTAATGTGTGTGTTTCTTTTTGTAGACGGTGAGGTGCGCAGATGTGCAAATACTAATGAGTGTGATGCTCAGGTGCCTCCTCAGGTGGAGAAAGAGTGCTGCAACACAGACCTCTGCAACTGATCTGCTCCATCAGCCAAATGTATTTTACAATATGGTCTGTGATAATCTTACACTACTTAAAATGCTCAAAACATACAGCATACTATCATTGTTATTAATTGACTTTAATTTAATATATAGGTAAATATAAGTAGAGAATAATATAAAGAAATAAAATCTGGCCAGCAAAACGAGAAACAATGATGATTCTTTGTTTTCTAAAACATTGTATTTTTTTAGTTTTGAAATGTACAACAATTAAACTCTAAAACAAAACTGCTCAGTCAGCATTCACACAAAAAATGACTTCTCACCCAGACCAAACATCGCAAAAATGCAGACACAGAAACACCACAGTGCCAAAAAACATTTCCTTGACTAATTTTTCTTCTTGCTTTGTTTGCAAAGTTACATTTAAACTTACAATTTCAATCAAACTGAATAAAAATAGTCAATTCAGTTCCTAGTATTCATCTGTAAGGCAAAATAAAAAATATTTATATACAGATATATATAAATATGCTTGTGTTCAATGGGAACCTTTTTCTTACCCATCACAGAGATAGTGGCCTATTGAGTAGAGACAGAACAGACCGCTTGTTATAATAACCAGGGCAGATATAGACAGTAATGCATAGACAGACATTCTCTTTTCTGCTGCCCCTCGGACCACACACTGCTGTACTGAACACGTACCAAAATTTTGTGCATAACAAAGGTATGACTCTTCATTCAGTTTAGGCAGAACCCAGCACAGCAAGACATACACAAACAAAACCTCCACTGCAATCCGCAGCATGACGCTGAACAGGTACACCACCACACTGCTTTTGCTCTTGTGGAGGTCTATCATCATCCTACCACCAATAGTCATGGTGGGATCGGTGACAGCTCCCTGCTCGCTTTGAGATGCCATTTCTCTCTCCTTCTTCTTCTGGAATGAAGATTGAAAATGGGAGGAAAACAACTCCATGAGAAGGACCGAGAGCACAAGAAGGATGAAGAGGAAATGCCACGCCATCACTATAGCATTGTCAAAGTGTGTATTAAAGCAAGCTTTATTGCAGAAGGAGTCAGTGCTGTTACACTGGAAATCCTCATTTAGGCTTTTCCATGGAAACTGAGCCAGAAAGACGGTCACTAGGCGGATGCAGAGCAAGCCGAACCACATGGTGCGACCCTTATAGGTGGCAGTGGAGTCCACCGCAGTGCGGAGGATTGGGATGAGCCCGGTAACTATTGCTGCCATCGCTCTCTAGGGTGGTTTCAACTTCTTTATGGAAAATAAAGAATGTATCTGCATAAAAAAGGGAGAATTTTCAAGTACAGTCATACAACAAATATTTGGTATCTGCTTAAAATATTTGGTACATTGTTGAGATATGACATCAACATGATTTCAAAAATCAGTGTAGTTATTTTGTTTAAAGAACATGAGCCCAACATACCTTTTTATAGGGAACGAAGGTTTTGTGTGTTTGTCCAGCGCTGAAGTTGTTGTAATTTTTGAACTTCACTCACTATATAGCCTGTAACTGTATGTGTCATCAAAACTGGTTTCTCACATTTATCCAGTTTTTTTCTTAACTTGGGGTTAATACAAGATCAAGTAGTTTTGTCCTGTATTTGTCTATATAATAATATCTATATTTAACTCACTTCAAGTGTAAAATGTTAACTGCTCACCCCTTTAGATGATTTTCCAAACTGAATTTAAATGACATGTTAGTTTAATGGCATACTCTACCACTAGTTAAAATTTTTGACACACCTATTTTTTTTAACTAATACCAATTTAATTACTAATTTCACTATTTTCCACATGTATTATAAACAAAATAATCAAAACTATGAAATTGAAACTGCCGGCTTCTTTCTTTCACTATCTATGCCTACTCATCTATTTAATTAATCCTTAAAAAAATAATTAATTCATTACAATTAAAAAAAAAACAAAGTCATATCTTTGTGTCTACAAAACTAGATTAAACTAGATTAAATATTTTTAATATTATAGAAAATAATTTTTAATCAATGTGTCCAAAATTGTGAATGGTATTATAAATGAAACCTTTTTCAAATCATATTACACTACACTACACCAAACCGTCAAAAATCCATGAAGTACAATGGACCCTTTTCACAAGACTGAAAAACCCGGAAATGTGAAAAAGGTCCATTTTGCTTTAGGACACATAATGAAGAACAAGAGACGATATTGTTTAACTGTACAGCATAAAACCATTATATGATGTCCAAAACGTAATTACTGTCATATTTACCACCACATTCACTGGCTTGTTGCCTTAAAAAAAAACACTCATATAACAACAGCTGTTTAAATTTCAGAAGGAGAAAATTTTATTGATTTAAATGAGTCATTGGACTTGTGATTAAAATCAGCATTCAATTATTACACTGATTTCAAGTGTATAAACATGACATAGATTAAATCTGTGGTTATGACACTGAGGAGAACCATTGACTGACTCTTTGATTCAGACATACCTTAAAAATAAGAATCCTCTCAGCAATCTTGGCACATTTCTAAAGATAAATACATTTTGTACAATATCAAGGCAAATTAAAGACATCATTTTGTGACTATTTATGCACTGAAGCATTTAATCCTATTTAAAAATGAGATTTTATTGATTTTCAGGCTTTTTGCAAGATTCTCTGTTTTGTGAATAGAACAGCAGTAACAAAAATGTGAACATTGCTCAAATGTTCAAAACAGCTGACACGGTCAGCAACAAGTTCAGAGCCCCTCTTCCTTGTCTATATACATATGGGCTGGCATTGTCTGAAATGCCGACACCGGCACAGTCACCGGAACAGTCTGAGAAATAGCGGTGGGCTCGGATCCCGACGGTGACGCAGCATTAGGTGGTGACGGCAGGGGTTGGCTGTGCACTATGTCTGTCTGAGGCATGGAGGATGAGGACTCAGTGGCGCGGTGGGTGCGTAAGTGCTTGCGTAGGTAGGCAGTGAAAAGAAAAGCCTTTCCGCAAACAGTGCAGCAATGTGGCCGATTGGTCGAGTGGATGCGCTGGTGTTTACGAAGCCCGGCTTTATTCAGAAAACCCTTACCGCACTGGTCACAAACGTGAGGTCGTGGCTTGGGGTGCAGTTTCTCGTGTGCCTGCAGATCAGCCAGCTGAGCAAACTCTGCCTGGCAGGTCACACAAACATGTGGGCCAACAGGCAAAGCTGAAACCATAGAATCAGACGGGGGAGAGACAGTGTGAAGGCTGGTATGGGCCTGCACTTCCTCCCATGTACCGAATATCATATCACAGTGAGAGCAGGAAAACTGGGGAAGGGTGGTGGGAAACATCTGAGCTGTTTCAGGAGTGACCTGGACCTGCAACGGCCTCTCGGACAAGTGTGTCCTCTCATGTTTGCGCAAACTGGATGACACAACAAACGACTTGAAGCACAGCTGGCATTTGTAAGGACGCTCCCCTGAATGCACCCTTCGGTGTTTGTTCAGACTTGAGCGCTCCGTAAAGGACTTGCCACATTCCGTGCAAGAAAAAGGCCGCAGCCCGGAGTGAACTAGCATGTGGCGCCGCAGATCCCAAGAAGCGACGAAAGCTTTATCGCAGCATTGGCATTTGTAGGGCCGCTGACCTGAGTGCACACGCTGATGCACCGCAAGGTCTGCCGGCTGCCGAAACCTCTTAGTGCACTTGTCACAAGGGTACGGCTTGAATCCTTGATGCGCCCGTTGATGTCGACGGAAACTAGAGGGATCGGAGAACATCTTGCCGCACTGTGGACACAAGAAGGGTTTTTCACCCGAGTGGGTACGAAGATGGGACTGGTATGAGGACAGCTGAGTAAAACCTTTGCCACACTGTTCACACTGATACGGCTTGCTCTTGGAGTGGATTCGCAAGTGGCACGCCAAAGAGGATGACCGGGAGAAGGCTTTGCCACAGTCTGAACACAGGTAAGGCTTCTCGCCTGTGTGTGAACGCTCATGATTCTTCAAGTCCTTCAGCTCCGTGTACGTTTTACCACACTGGCCGCAAGAATACGGTCGGTGGCCTTGGTGATTACGCCGATGCTTGCGGTACACCGAAGGGTCGGCGAAACTCTTCCCACACTCTGAACAAAAGTAAGGCTTCTCCCCGGTGTGTGATCGTTGGTGCACTTTGAGTTTGGATAGTGTGGGATAACTCTTAGAGCAATGAGGGCAAGAGTGAGGCCTTTCGCCACTGTGCTGCGTCATGTGGATACGCAGGCAAATGGCCTGCATAAATGCCTTGCCACAGTCAAAACAAACAAACGGTTTCTCCCCTGTGTGTGAACGGCTGTGGTTGCGTAACTCTGTTGGAGTCTTGTAAGCCTTATGGCAGTGTGGGCACTGGAACGGACGCTGAGCAGAGTGGGAGCGCTGATGCTTGGAAAGCTGTGCCCGGCTGGAGAATGTCTTTGTGCACTTACCGCAGGTGTATTGCTGCTGTTTGTCTTTACCATGTACCGACAGCTTGTGGCTCTGTAGAGCTGAAGGGCTGGTAAAGACCTCCTGACAGGTTGAGCATTTAAAAGTGTGCAAAGTTTTTGGGGGTCTCCCTTTGCCTCTTCTTTTTGTAGGTTGTTCTGATGAGTTGTCTGGTTCTTTGTTGGGCTCGGTCTCAGAAGGCAGTGGTGTATACTGCTCTGCGGCTGGTGGGCTACCTGGATGAGGTGAAGCCATCCTGATGATGCTGGAGAGAACAAGAAAATGCACAATGAATGCCTTGAACTTATGTTTTAATTTAATTTAGAATTAATTTACTTACTTCATTTACTTTACTTAGTTCATTTATTTCACTTACATTTAACAGATTCATTTGTATATACTTGTTTTTATTATCACTTATATTCTTGGCTGTTATATGTTACTCTTTTTTTCCTTATTTTTTTCATTCTTTTTCTTTAGGAAAAATATATTACATAAATATTACATTAATAATAATAACAATAAATTATTGTATAATAATATTATTATATATAAAAACATTTTTTTTTACTTGACCACTGACCAAAAAAGAAAAAAGTGATTTGAAGTTGCAGGTTAGTACATACATTTACCTTTTTCAGTTTCAGTCAAAATACCATGATCACTACACTTTTTGTTAATTTTGTTTTAGAAATGCATTTCCCCCTGTCATTTAGTATATTTTATGTTTTATGACAATGGTGGCAAATTTAAGTTAACACAGATTTATTGTAAGAACATTTACTGTAGTAACTAGCATATAGTATTTGGTATACTAATGTATACTAATACTAATGCTATACAGCACAAAATGGCCGGCATTAGGACCTCAGGGGCAATTAGGAAAGACGCTCTTGTTCGCAAAGGAAGTTGGCATGCGCAGCTTGTGTACAAAACTGAATTACATTTCGATGTTAACAGAAATTATAAATGTATTATATATATGTATTAGAAATTAAACATAATGACCATGACCAAATCGAATCAATGTAAATGCAAAACAGTTGCAATTCAAAGAGCTAATGAACATATCTTTAACGCATACAACTACTCTTATTTTTCAATATCACACAAAATGGCTGGCTTTAGGACCGCTGAACACACGAAGCAATTTGCAGTGGGACGCTTGTCACTTCATCATAATCGCTGCATTTTTATGTATTTTTTTAACAATACGTGGTCGTTTTTTACCTCTTTAGTATGCCTACAAAATGTGGCTTACGTTACGTACCTTTTGTGCTCTCAGGAGAGACGGGTGTATCTTTGACAATGAATTTCAAATCGTTCAATCTCAGGAGAAGAACGGCGGCTTTAGGACCACGACGAAATTATAAAGTGAACGCAGATATGTGAGCCTTCATGACTTCCTCACTCACCACCCGGGGAATGTATACAAAACTATCTGAATTTTTCTTCAATTAAAAAGCTTTCATACCTCTGCTGTTTTGGTGTTCTTGCTACGGTGTTTCTACGGACTCCAGTGCACGGTGAGTGGGGTAGAATGGGGAGGAGAGACGGAGAGAACTGTGGGAGGGGAGATTATGTATGCTCGCTTCAATGTGCGTGGATGTGCAGTTGTTTTGAGCATATAAAGTTATATAACAAAATGTGAATTGGCTGAAAATAATGGTGCGGTTAACGGTCTAATAATGTGTAACTGTGTATTTGCAAAAGGTTTATTTTAAGAGTGGACAAATACTGAGCATTTTAAATAATACAAGCTGTTATTGATATTAATGATAACATTAAATAATAATAAGAATAAAAAAGAGGCTTCGAAAATATGTTTTGGGCGGAACAAATTCCTAGAAGTTCTGATAGCATCTAATATTTAATTGTTTACTTATAATGTAAGAGTAGCAATTGCTGTGTTTGCATTTGTGGCTATATAGTACAAAAATAAAACATTCTTGGTCACTAGTTTTGCGAAAAGCGGGGACTAAAATCAATAGTCCATGTTATTAAATTATTCCAATAGGAATTGGCGGAGGGGCTAGAAATAATATAATGATGTAATGAAAGCAATGCTTTTGTTAAGGAAAACACCTCTTTAAACTAACGTACGGACGTTTTTCACTGATGCACATTTCCTGTTTCCTAGCAACAAGAGCAGGAAGTGAGTGAGTCGAGTGGGATGGGGGAAAAGACAATTGGTAAAAAGGGGGACGAACACGCCCGTCCTGAAACTAAAATAAAGTGAACGGAGTGCCATCACTACTTGCACCAACTTCACACAGGGAGACTGCAACATTCAGTATGTATATTCCTAGCGTCATTTTTGTTGTATCAGTAGGTTAGTTTTAGCCACTGTTTCTAGCCGCCAAATGCTAACGTTAACTAGCTCGCAACAGGATGGGATGCTACTGCCTCTCCCAAATACATATTTTATTCCGATCATCTCAAGGGCAGTTTGTGTACACTATTAATTTAGACTACGGCTAGAAGGCTATTAAAACTATCAAGATTGTGCTTGTGTAGCTAGCTGTTAGGCTAATGTACCGGGGATGTGTTTACTGTGTCAACAGAGCTCCATTGTGAGGCAGTCTGCCATCTAACTGCTGGATATCTATAGAAATTCTATCTAAAATCTATTATAGATCAGTAATGCTGTCAGATCCCGACAGATATGCTGTATCAGCGTTATTTTATTGAATGGATATAAAGAAGAATAAAAACTGGAGCTGTCAGATTAAGGTTTCATGATCGATGATAAATAGGTTTAAATGGATATAAAAACCACTGCATGTACTTTGGTTTTATATAACGTCCAAGTTGGCAGTGGTGTATAAAGTACCTGAAAGCCATACTCAAGTAAAAGTACAGATATCTTACCAGAAAATTACTTTGGTAGAAGTTGAAGTCACCGTTTAGAATATTACTTGAGTAAAAGTCTTAAGTACAATAAATATCACATACTTTAAGTACGAAAAGTATTTTTTAAATCTTAAACGTTCTTAAGTATTGAAAGTAAAAGTAGATGCAAAATGGAAAAGAAGCATAAAAAAAAAATATATATATATATATATATATATATATATAAATAAATGTTTATATACCG